>NC_084732.1:66743926-67043926 GCF_033978785.1 Entelurus aequoreus
TTAAGGCAGCCAAGGAAGAGGAGATAACTCCTCTGTCGGAACTCACTAACATCGTAAGAAAGAAGCTCATCACGTTGAGGAGGGCCTAATGGCACCGAAGGAGGGGAAAGGAAAAGGCACGGAAGCGAAGCGCCTTCATAGGCAACCCCTTCACCTTCACTAAGAGGCTTTTGGGCCAGAAGCGAAGTGGTCACCTCGCTTGCCCTGTAGAAGAGATTGACCATCATCTCAATGCCACCTTCAGTGACTCTTCAAGAGATCAAGAGCTTGGCCCTTCTGAGGCACTGGTGACTCCAGCAGATCCAGTGTCCCAATTCAACAGTGATGAACCCACCCTGGCAGAGGTTAAGGAAGTTGTGAAAGCTGCTAGATCTGGTTCGGTCCCCGGCCCCAGCGGTGTACCCTACAAGGTCTACAAGCAGTGTCCACGGCTCCTCAAGCGTCTGTGGAAGATCTTGAAGGTGATTTGGCGGAGAGGGAAAGTCTCTGCTCAGTGGAGATACGCGGAGGGCGTCTGGATCCCGAAAGAAGAGAACTCCAGCAACATCGAGCAGTTTCGTATAATCTCGCTGCTCAGCGTTGAGAGCAAGATTTTCTTTAAGATCCTGTCCCAACGACTTACCGAGTTCCTCTTGAAGAACGCCTACATAGACACCTCTGTCCAGAAGGGGGGAGTACCTGGAGTGCCTGGGTGCCTGGAGCATACAGGAGTGGTGACACAGTTGATCCGGGAGGCAAGGGAGAACAAAGGAGATTTGGCAACTCTCTGGCTTGACTTAACCAACGCCTACGGAACTATCCCGCATAAACTTGTTGAAATAGCACTGACAAGACACCATGTTCCTGGGAAAATCTGTAACCTCATCATGGACTACTACAACAACTTCGAAGCAAGCGTCTCCTCAAGCCAAGTAACATCTGCCTGGCACCGCCTGGAGAAGGGCATAATCACTGGTTGTACAATCTCAGTGTCACTCTTCTCCTTGGCAATGTACATGATTGTCAAGTCTGCGGAGGTTGAATGCAGAGGGCCAAAATCAAGATCTGGGACCCGGCAGCCCCCCATAAGAGCTTTTATGGATGACTTGACAGTGATGACCACATCTGTGCCTGGGTGCAGGTGGCTCCTCCAGGGGCTTGAACGGCTCATCACATGGGCAAAGATGAGCTTCAAGCCAGCAAAGTCCAGGTCTCTGGTCCTAAAGAAAGGTAAAGTGGCCGACCATTTCCGCTTTACAGTTGGAGGGTACTTGATTCCAACGGTGACCGAAAGACCTGTTAAGAGCCTGGGCAAGATCTTTGATAGCTCCCTGAAGGACGCAGTGGCCTTGCAGCAGACAAAGAGCGACCTGACCTCATGGCTCACAGCCATCGACAAATCTGGTCTCCCAGGAAAGTTTAAAGCCTGGATGTACCAACACGGAGTCTTGCCTAGAATACTCTGGCCTCTGTTAATCTACGAGGTACCAATGACAACGGTTGAGGTACTAGAGAAGACCATCAGCCAGTTCCTGAGGAGATGGCTGGGGCTCCCTCGGTCCTTAAGCAGCATTGCTCTTTATGGCCATTCCACCAAGCTGCAGCTCCCTCTCAGGGGACTGTTGGAGGAATTCAAAGTCACCCGCTCCAGAGAGGTAATGATGTACAGAGACTCCGCAGATGTCAAGGTCGCCTCGGCAGGAATCGTTGTTAAAACCGGGAGGAAGTGGCAGGCACAAGAAGCCGTAAGCAGAGCAGAGGCGCGGCTGAGGCACAAAACCTTGTTGGGTACTGTGGCAAGGGGAAGGGCAGGCCTCGGCAGCTTTCCAAAGCCACGTTGGGACCGGGCCCGTGGCAAGGAGAAGCGCCAACTGGTCCAAGAGGAGATCCGTGCAGAGGTGGAGGAAGAACGTTGCTGCCGGATGGTCAGCATGTCCAAACAAGGGGCGTGGACAAGGTGGGAGCATGCAGAACCTCGAAAACTCACCTGGGCAGAGCTCTGGAGAGCTGAACCTCTGCGCACAAAATTCCTCATACAGTCTGTGTACGATGTCCTCCCATGCCCCGCCAACCTGCACATCTGGGGCCTAGCAGACACTCCGGAGTGTAAACTGTGCCAGAGGAGGGGCACCTTGGAGCACATCCTGAGCTGTTGCCCAAAGGCACTAGGGGAGGGGCGGTATCGCTGGCGCCACGACCAAGTTTTAAAAGCCCTGGCGGATTCTATCTGCGCAGCGATACAAAACAGCAAGTCCCAGGCCGCCCCGAAGCAGTCAATCACCTTCATCAGAGCAGGACAGAAGGCAAGCCGCCAGCCCAACTTCTCAGGAGGGCTCCTGGCCACCGCTCGTGACTGGCAGCTCCATGTTGACCTGGGAAGGCAACTCAAGTTCCCGGCCAATATCGCTTCCACGTCACTCCGCCCAGACATGGTGTTAACATCGGAGTCATCCAAGCAAGTGGTGCTACTGGAGCTGACTGTTCCCTGGGAGGAGCGAATTGACGAAGCAAATGAGCGAAAGAGGGCCAAATACGCTGAGCTCACTGTAGAGTGTCGGAGTAACGGCTGGAGAGCCCGCTGTGAACCAGTCGAGATTGGGTGCAGAGGTTTTGCTGGTCACTCACTACAGCGTGTGTTCAGAATCCTTGGCATAAGAGGACTGCAGTCGAGAAAAGCCACCAAGAACATCCTAGAGGCCGCAGAAAAGGCCTCCCGGTGGCTGTGGATCCGTAGGGGGGATCCGTGGTGCGCTACTTGGACACAGGCCGGGGTCTGATCACCCCCGGCTGGGTCGCCCGGGCGAGGGTGTCTGATGATTAAAGACCCGAAACACCCTATGACCCCGGGTTTATCACTGATGACGTGTCCAAGCATCACCGTGAGGTGTATTCAAGTTCTTATATATATATATATATATATATATATATATATATATATATATATATATATATATATATATATATATATATATATATATATATATATATATATATATATATATAGTACAGGCCAAACTTTTGGACACACCTTCTCATTTCAATGTGTTTTATTTCTTTATTTTCATGACTATTTACATAGATTGTCACTGAAGGCATCAAAACTAAGACACCTGTGAAGTAAAAAAACATTTCAGGTGACTACCTCTTGAAGCTAATCGAGAGAATGCCAATAGTGTGCAAAACAGTAATCAGAGCAAACGGTGGCTATTTTGAAGAAACTAGAATGTAAAACATGTTTTCAGTTATTCCACCTTTTTTTGATGCCTTCAGTGACAATCTACAATCTGCATTTAATGAGAAGGGGTGTCCAAACTTTTGGCCTCTACTTTATATATATATATATATATATATATATATATATATATATATATATATATATATATATATATATATATATATATATATATATATATATATGCTGAAGACAGGGGTGGGTGGGTCTGTCTCAGCCTGTCACCATCACATCTCCACCTCGTCGCTGCCACCACAGCCTTGGAGGGCAATAGACTACAGACTGCGGTGAAGTAGACCGGCTTCAACGCGTGAAGAAGCCTACAATTTTTGGTTGTGTTTTCCGCTCCATTTGCTGAATGGCGATATACGATATATATCTCGATATTTTTTCCGTATTTTCCGTATCATTTAACATAATGTCATTTTTTGCTGCTTCAACACAGCTCAATCAACACAGAAAAAGGTGAAGTGAAATAACTTAGTTGTTAACTGTAGTTCAATAATGCTTGTCTTTCTCGCAGACAGACAGGGCTTTGCTGTCTGTAACACACACGCACGCACACACACCGCAAAATGAGCTAACGTTACGCTAAAAGCTAATTAGCCTTCACCTCAAGGACTGCGAGCGAGCTGAGCTGCCGCTTATGTTTCTAGAACGTCAACGGGCTCATAGTGATGTTACTAGTAGTTGACTGGGAGGTGTTTATTATAATTTGGGGAGAGTCCAAAACAAATGATATTTTCATAACTTGTTTAAATATGAATTGGTTTAAGAAATATAGTAAGTAAGAAATATAGTAAGAACAGTTCAATTGTAATATGTGACACACTTTTAAATCATTAGGATTGTTAAATGGCTTTAAAATGAGCTTTCAATGTAGATAAATGAAAAATATAATGAAATACATACATTTAATTTTGGAGCTGATGTATACATCAGAGCTGCCAAACCTCACGCTTTCAGCATGAGTCCTGCAATTTAACCCATTTCACGCCACATTGACATTTATCATGCTTGTATTTCCCTATCCACCACTCTACTCTTTGTTTTTGCCATAATAATAAACTTTTTTCCTCACGGTTTGCCGTAGCTCAGGTAACTCTGATTGACTGAGATGACCAATGCCAGAATAATCCATAAATTCTTGTGCCTAAATCTAGCCAACCACGGATAATAATATTTATAATATTTGACGCAAAGCATTAGCATTATTAAATGGCTTTAAAAACAGTTTTAATGGCAAAAAAAATCAGTTTTTAAAATTGTGCTAGCTTACTGACACACCACCATTTTGGGGCAGCTTTATAGTCACATGATAACACCAAAAGGTTTTGCAGCTTTTTTTTTTTACAAGCATTGTTCTCACAGATAATCGTAATTAGGAAACTATTTTCAAAAACTATCAAAATGGAGCAGCAGCAAGGAGGCTGAAGACGTAAGGAGCTGCTGGGTTGTCTTTTTTAAGGTGTCAGAGGAGTATTTGCTCACCCAAATCCTCAGATTCAAAAAGGTGGGCACTGTCGACACCAATCTTGCAACACCAATAGAGGAAGTTTGCTGTGTTGTCTCTGGCAAAGAATGATCCTGACGTTGCATCAGCTCTCCAGTGGATCACTCTTCTAGGGAAAGGCTGCACACAACACACACATAAAACGACGTGCAAAGTTTAGTTTAGTTTAGTCTTTATTTGAAGGGACAATGCACCGAAACATTAAACTCAAAGACAGATATGTTCTGTACCAGATTATAGCTAAATAGCTAATTTCCATCTGCAGTCCCTGGCTAACTAAATTAAAGGGATACAAAAATCATGCAATAAAACTATGACAATAAAATTATACTATAGCATGTAATCAAATTAAGAAAAGTCATAAAATGCCCTTTCATGGACACATACTTAATATACAACACAACCACACCTCATTTACATCATCACACAAAGACAATACATGCTCTTGTTCACATCTGTCATCCTTTGTTAAAAACAACCATGATTTTAACAGACACACCTCACAATTTACAACAAAAATGCTCTCATGGATAAATATAATACACATTAAGTTGATGTGTCAAACATAGTGCCCACCTTAGTGACCGTGTGAGCAGCTTTGATTGCTCCAAAGCCACTTTTTAACGTCAATTAGGAGGAAGCAGGAGGAGCCAAATTAATTTCTAAACAGCATAATTGTATCCACGAAAATATGTACAAGATGCTGATGGTGTGTTTGATGGCGAAGCAGCTCGCTGGTTGCCAACCGTCCCTTGAAAAATGTTATTGTCCCATGTTTAGAAGCAAAAGTACGCTTTTCGTATTGAGCTGCCAAGGGACGCACTTTGTCCAGTATTTTTATTACCAGGTGTAAGTGGCCATCAGAGCCGATTGTTTTGTAATTATGTTCCTGGGTTGGTCAAGTGGCAAAAGAGTAGGGAAGCGTTATTTTAGCAAAATTATTTGCAGACGTAAAGCTCAATCTGTGCGCGTGTAATTCAATTTGTGTGTCTGAATATCAATCCGAGTGTGTGTATTGAGAGCCGCCTACGTGTGTTTTAAGTTGTCTGTCCCTAATCAGAAAGAACCCTTGATAGGCTACTTTCAAGGGAATTTTGCAACACTTCTGCCATGTAGCATTTGAGGGAGCACATCCAGAATAGTGAGTGTGTAATATAGGCGTGTCAAAGTCAAGGCCCGCGGGCCAGATCCGGCCTGCGAATTAATTATCTATGGCCCCCGGGATGATATTTGATTAGTATTAGAACCGGCCCGCAGGCCACAGCCGCCTGCTGCTGTTTTTCACGTACCAATACTCCATCAGTGTTGGCGCTAGGAATTTTCAAAATGTCAAGTCATAAAAATTGGGCCCCCCAGTAAATTTTTGGAGTCCCATATTTTTTTGTAACCGTTTTAGAAAACAAATGATAATTGTATGCATTATCCTGTTATATCTCACATTCTATATTGTTTTGGAAAAAATTTGTCATGAACATTACTTAATTAATTTTAAAAAATAATACAAAAGAAAACACATTTTTATGCATATAGAATAGAATAGAATAGAATAGAATAGAATAGAATAGAATGGACTTTATTGTCATTGTGTAATAAATTACACAAGAGCTAATAAAGAAAAAACTAACAATTGGGGTTAAGGGGGAGGAGTATATTTATAGCTAGAATTCACTGAAATTAAAGTATTTACTATATTTATATATATATATATATATATATATATATATATATATATATATATATATATATATATATATATATATATATATATATATATATAGTACAGTAATGAAAACACAGTTGTTCTACTAACTATACTGTACTTGCTGCTTACTTAAAACAAAAATAACACTTACCTTTCACTATTTGAGTAGCTTTTGTTCTGCCATTTGAGTACTGGCGAGCGATCTCTGAATCTGGGAACATATCCTTCACGGATTTGTTGAAAACATCCGCAAATGAGAACGGGATGTTGCTTGCAAGGTGGCCCATAATACTGCGTTGCTGCCACCTTGTGCTTCTCTGACCGTTCATGAGTGACTATATCCATTCGGCCACCGTGTTATGGGTTATAGAAAAACCTATGGATAAAGGAGACGTATATAATAGTCTCCTTTTCAGGTGAGAGGACGCTAAAGGCAGTGCCTTTAAGGCACGCCCCCAATATAGTTTGTCCGGCTGGAAATTGCCGTAGTTTTGAGGCAATGCATGATGGGAATCCGGATGTTGTGTGTCGGTGTATTAACGTGCCGGCTGGAATAAACACACGCTGAGAAATAGCTCCGTACCTGCCTACTTTATGGGTTATAGATAAACCTATGGATAACGGAGACATATATAATAGACTCCTTTTCAGGTGAGAGAGGACGCTAAAGGCAGTGCCTTTAAGGCACGCCCCCAATATTGTTGTCTGGCTGGAAATCGGGAGATTTTCGGGAGAAGGTTGTCCCGGGAGATTTTCGGGAGAGGCACTGAAATTCGGGAGTCTCCCGGAAAATTCGGCAAGTATGCTTCATGGATCTAAACTTTACCACTGCCGGTATTTTTTTTCTATATTTTTTTCCATATTTTTGTTGTAGTATTTTCAGAATGTGTTTGTTCTTTTTTTGGCCAAGGTAAGACAAATAAAACAATCTGAAGTTGTCTTTATTTTTTTAGTTTTAATGCCATGATTTTAGTAGTCCGGCTCGCATGTGCACATATATTCCTCCATGCGGCCCCTGGGCTAAATTGAGTTTTACACCGCCGGGTGTAATACAACCTGTGCGCGCCTATTCAGTAGAGCGTGCACGTAATACAATCTGCATGTGCGTATCTGAGGTGTGCCTACATTTAACCAACCACAGGAGACACCACGCATATTCAAACCAATCAGAAAAAACGTATAGCTGAGGTTGAAAGAGACGCCAAGACTCGCCTTCGTTGTTTTTGATTGGTTTGAATTGTGCGGTGTCTTTTGTGGTTGGTTAAATGTAACCACATGGCTAGGTCTGGGATTGGTTATTTTGATCTGTCTGTCTAGCAATTTAAAGATGTAAAAACAAAAAAAGTTGTCTGTCTGTAACTCCCCCTTGCCTTTTCTTATACTAGGGTTGTACAGTATACCGGTACTAGTATAGTATCGCAGTACTAAAAAGATTACAGTTGGTACAAAGTGAGGCTGCATTGACAAGAAAAAGAAAGTTTGATCATATTACCTGCACTGGCTTCCTGTGCACTTAAGATGTCACTTTAAGGTTTTACTACTTACCTATAAAATACTACACGGTCTAGCTCCAGCCTATCTTGCTGATTGTATTGTACCATATGTCCCGGCAAGAAATCTGCGTTCAAAGAACTCCGGCTTATTAGTGATTCCCAGAACCCCAAAAAAGTCTGCGGGCTATAGAGCGTTTTCTATTCGGGCTCCAGTTCTATGGAATGCCCTCCCGGTAACAGTTAGAGATGCTACCTCAGTAGAAGCATTTAAGTCCCATCTTAAAACTCATTTGTATACTCTAGCCTTTAAATCAGTGCTCCCCAAACTACGGCCCGTGGGCCGGATCCGGCCCCCCAGCATCCAAAATCCGGCCCACAGGAAGTCCCAAGTTAAAAAATTGTTGTTTTTTTTTGTTTGTTTTTTTAAATCTTTCCTTTCTAATCTAATGCTAGGAGGAGATGGAGTATCAGTGGTGTGTAATTTTTTCCACATTAAAGAGCTATGAGTGTGCAATATGCTTACATTTAATGACAAATGAACACAATATAGCATAAAGACAACAACCACACTGAGTGGAGATCTCCTTTATAAATAAAGCACAATTGAAATGTTGCCAGTCATGATAATAAAACACAAATATCTCACCTCTCTTTTTGTCAGAGTAGTTTTTAATAGTGATGAAAGTAAGAGTTGAACACTGAGTTTTCATTGTTTTAAGTTAAGCAGAACAAACTTGTGTCAAAGAAATATGTTTATTTTTATTCTGTTAAGTTAAGCAGGATCACTTTCTACTTAAGACAACAATTATTTTATTCTATTAATTTACTTATTTTGTACAAAAAATACTATTGAACAATTGTTTTTGCTGCTCACTGCTCCCCTCACCTCCCAGGGGTGAACAAGGGGATGGGTCAAATGCAGAGGGTAATTTCACCACACCTAGTGTGTGTGTGACTATCATTGGTACTTCAACTTTAATTTTAAATTGTCAGTCATCAGGTCATGTAATCCACAAATGTTGAATGGAAGCAACTCTGAAACATTCAACAAACATGAAGAGTCCAGTTGCCTTAATTCAACCTTTGTGGATAGTATAAGACTCCTGCCATACCAAAACAAATTAGGTCGACCAGCCATGCAAGTTGTCCATTTTTTATTTTTTTTCTGGGAGTTGGCAACCCTACTCGCAGGAGATACCATAGAAGTCCACTCTCAAGGTAAATGCTGTACATTATTATTACACTCCTTCATGAAACTACTCTAGTTGTTTGAGTACATTGTATGGGTAAAACAGTTCAACAAATCCACAGTGCGAATCTTATTACAGTTTTGTGACATCGTTTTCGATACAGTTTGGGGTACATTGTTGTTCTTTTTAACATCCCAGGATATCTTTTATCCCAATAAACCACCATTACCATTTATCAGCATTAGAAAAATCTTAAAAGTGAATCCTAAAGCTCATGACCTTGAATTAAATGCAAAAATTCCAACATATATTGATACAATATGTCATCATTGGACCACTTTTTCCAGATTTTCAAATCAAAGCATAAATGTAATGTAGTAATGTGCCAAAAACTGCTTTTAGTTTGCATGCTTTCAAGTAAAATAAAGCATACACAAGGAAGCAGTAGTTATTATTCCATCAATGGTGGCCAAAGCTGTCAAGTTTTAAATAACTTACCAATGAAGATGTTGAAGATGCTACAATCCCTGGCATTGGTGTTCGCATCAACAACAGTAGGCTAGCCTTAGCATTAGCATTAGCACATTAGTGTTAGCATTAGCATTAGCACAATGCTTTTCTTTGCTTTTCAGTCGATTTATAGACGACACATAAATTTGTAAGAAAGTATATCACCTGACATGTATACGTTATTTCATCCCTAGTACATTCAATTGTATTGTTTTTGATACAATATGTGTTATTTAGAATTTAATGTATCCTATTTAGAAGCATGTTACAGGTTGAAATTACGGTGTTCTGAGGGCCAAAAACAGATGAATGGACTTTCAATTAATTTCAATTGAGAAAGTTGATTTGTGGTACAGGTGTTTTGAGTTACGCACTCTGTCACAGAAGAAATTGAACTTGTACAGTATGTCAAAGCACGACTGTCCTGGTAAATAGTTTGGTAAATGACCATGAAAAATGACGCGTCAATCCGAATAAATTAAAATTATGAATACAATTGAATTGATAAATAATTGTGTAGTTTTGCTGTAGCACCTTGCCGTTTTTACTGTGGCTCATCTTGTCTTGGAGGAACTGGGCCGTTTGACAAAGAAGAACACCATTGTCCAGTCTGTCCATTAGACTGTCGGCGGTGAGGTCCACACCTGCACACAAACACGCACACGCACACGCACACACACACACACACACACATACTGGTTATCATTTGGAATGGGGACCAAGTTTTTGATCATCACTTGCGGGGACCACCCTTTCTACAGGTTGTGGAGGCATAAAAAAAAATTAGGTAAACTGGCCACTGCCCAGTTAGCTCATACACGTCTTTAAATCTCTGGATTGACGAAGTAATGTTTGAGTTTGAGTTTATTTCGAACATGCAAGCATAAATGTGCTGATCATTCTTACTGGGGACCCTGGGGAAAAAGAGTTAATATGGTTCATGGGGACCAAATTTAAATAATTTTGCATAATTCACACAAATTTGTACGTGACTACTGAGGACCATTTAAAAAAAAAAAGTTCAAATTAAATATGACATGATCCTCAGAATACAGCACTACAGCTGTCCTCTTATAGGACGTTTCACCACTTAAATGTTAAAGCAAATCTCACACTCAAACCAACCAGTAAACATGTTTTATAGGCCAAAGCCTAAAAATCACTTAGGCATCTTCAGAATGGATCTGACTATCATTTAAAAAGGTTTCCCTTTAGGGGACCTGTTTTTTTGTCCCCATACCGTCAGAGGTCCCCTAAAGGTGACTGTGTAAACAGAGCGATGTCCCCATTAAGTAAGCATCGCCAGAACACACACACACACACACACACAAACATACACACATTCACATGCACACATTTAAAAGTATACTTGTAAACAATTTACTTGCAGTGCATCCGGAAAGTATTCACCTCGCTTCACTTTTTCCACATTCTGTTAAAGGCCTACTGAAATGAAATTTTCTTATTTAAACGGGAATAGCAGGTCTGTTCTATGTGTCATACTTGATCATTTCGCTATATTGCCATATTTTTGCTGAAAGGATTTAGTAGAGAACATCGACGATAAAGTTCGCAACTTTTGGTTGCTGATGAAAAAGCCTTGCCTGTACCGGAAGTAGCGTGACATCACAGGTTGAAGGGCTCCTCACATTTGCACATTGTTTACACCAGCAGCGAGAGCGATTCGAACCGAGAAAGCGATGATTACCCCATTAATTTGAGCCAGGATGAAAGATTCGTGGATGAGGAAAGTGAGAGTGAAGGATTAGAGTGCAGTGCAGGACGTCAGGGTGTATCTTTTTTCGCTCTGACCGTAACTTAGGTACAAGGGCTCATTGGATTCCACACTTTCTCCTTTTTCTATTGTGGATCACGGATTTGTATTTTAAACCACCTCGGATACTATATCCTCTTGAAAATGAGAGTCGAGAACGCGAAATGGACATTCACAGTGACTTTTATCTCCACGACAATACATCGGTGAAGCACTTTAGCTTCGGAGCTAACGTGATAGCATCGTGCTTAACTGCGGATACAAACAGAAGAAACATGCCCCTGACTGGAAGGATAAACAGAAGATCAACAATACTACTATTACTTCTACTATCAGGAGACACCGAACCAAACCCTGGACCTGTAACCACACGGTTAATGCTGTCCAGCCTGGCGAAGCCTAGCAATGTTGTTGCTAACGACGCCATTGAAGCTAACTTAGCTACGGGACCTCAACATTAGCTCTCCACCTACGCCAGTCCTCATCTGCTCATCACGACCCGTGCTCACCTGCGTCCTAGCGATCGACGGCGCGACGAAGGACTTCACCCGATCATCGGTGCGGTCGGCGGCTAGCGTCGTATAGCGCGTCTGCTATCCAACTCAAAGTCCTCCTGGTTGTGTTGCTGTAGCCAGTTGTAATACACTGATCCCACCTACAGCTTTCTTCTTTGCTGTCTCCATTGTTCATTAAACAAATTGCAAAAGATTCACCAACACAGATGTCCAGAATACTGTGGAAATTTTCGATGAAAACAGACACTGTTTGTATTGGGACACAATGGTGTCCCAATACTTCCGTTCAATCCGTGACATCACGCGCAAACGTCATCATACCGAGACGTTTTCAGACGGATATTTCCCGGGAAATTCAAAATTGCACTTTATAAGTTAACCCGGCCGTATTGGCATGTGTTGCAATGTTAAGATTTCATCATTGATATATAAACTATCAGACTGCGTGGTCGGTAGTAGTGGGTTTCAGTAGGCCTTTAAATCTCTGGATTGATGAAGTAATGTGCTGATCATTCTTACTGGGGACCCTGGGGAAAAAAGTTCAAATTAAATATGACATGATCCTCAGAATACAGCACTACAGCTGCCCTCTTATAGGACGTTTCACCACTTAAATGTTAAAGCAAATCTCACACTCAAACTAACCAGTAAACAAGTTTTATAGGCCAAAGCCTAAAAATCACTTAGGCATCTTCAGAATGGATCTGACTATCATTTAAAAAGGTTTCCCTTTAGGGGACCTGTTTTTTTGTCCCCATACCGTCAGAGGTCCCCTAAAGGTGACTGTGTAAACAGAGCGATGTCCCCATTAAGTAAGCATTTACCAGAACACACACACACACACACACACACACACACACACACACACACACACACACACACACACACACACACACACACACACACACACACACACACACACACACAAACATACACACAATCACATGCACACAATTAAAAGTATACTTGCATCTGGAAAGTATTCACCTCGCTTCACTTTTTCCACATTCTGTTATGTTACAGCCTTTTCCCAAAATGGAATAAATTAATTTTTTTCCTTGAAATTCTACATACAATAACCCGTAATGACAATGTGAAACGTTTTTTTTTTATTTAGCAAATGAATTAAAGATAAAAATCCAAAAAATCACATGTACATATGTATTAACAGCATTTGCTCAATATTCTGCCAAATGTTGATGCACCTTTGGCAGCAATTACAGCCTCCAGTCTTATCGAGTTCAATACCACAAACTTGGCACACTTATCTTTGGGCAGTTTCACCTATTCCTCTTTGTAGCACCTCTCAAGCTCCATCAGGTTGGATGAGAAGCGTTGGTTTTCACCCAGGATGTCTCTCTACATTGGTGCATTCATCTTTCCCTCTATCCTGACTAGTCTTCCAGTTCCTGCCACTGAAAAAACATCCCCACAGCATGATGCTGCCACCACCATGCTTCACTGTAGGGATGGTATTGGCCTGGTGATGAGCGGTGCCTGGTTTCCTCCAAACATGACGCCTGGCGTTCATCAGACCAGAGAATCTCGTTTCTCATGGTCTGAGAGTCTTTCAGGAGCATATGACACACCTTTTTTTTTACTAAGAAAAGGCTTCCATCTGACCACTCTACCATGCAGGCCTGATTGGTGGTTTGCTGCAGAGATGGTTGTCCTTCTGGAAGGTTCTTCTCACTCCGCAGAGAAATGCTGTAGCTCTGACAGAGTCACCATCGGGTTCTTGGTCACCTCCCTAATTAGACTAAAATGATTGCAGCAATGTACAGAGACATCCTGGAGGAAAACCAACGCTTACCATCCAAGCTGATGGAGCTTGAGAAGTGCTGCAAAGAGGAATGGGTGAAACTGCCCAAAAATAGGTGTGCCAAGCTTGTGGCATCGTAATCAAAATGACTTTAGGCTGTAATGGCTGTCAAAGGTGCATCAGCAATTTCACTTCACTTGACACTTTTGCTTTCTTTTGCTTTGGTGCGCTGCCACCAGAACAGTCTGCCTCACGTTTTTGGGGACATTCTTATGGGTAAAGTTGAAAAGTTACTAAGGCTCGAACATCAACCCTCTTCTTTTCTGAGTGTATGTAAATGACCTGCCATTTGTATGTGAGGATGTCAATATCCAAACGTATGCAGATGACACAGTTATTTATACTTGGGGAAATGGCGGTGAAACAGTTGCTAAAAAATTTACAGCAGCCATGGAGAAGGTGGCAAGATGGCTACATGGGGACGGCGTGGCGAAGTTGGTAGAGTGGCTGTGCCAGCAATCGGAGGGTTGCTGGGGTTCAATCCCCACCTTCTACCATCCTAGTCACGTCCGTTGTGTCCTTGGGCAATACACTTCACCCTTGCTACTGATGGGTGCTGGTTAGCGCCTTGCATGGCAGCTCCCGCCATCAGTGTGTGAATGTGTGTGTGGGAATGGGTGAATGTGGAAATACTGTCAAAGCGCTTTGAGTACCTTGAAGGTGGAAAAGCGCTATACAAGTATAACCCATTTATCATTTATTTACATAACTCTTGTCTCACATTAAAAATTAAGAAAACGGCAACAATGTATTTTGTAAACAAATATAAAACGTCATCCTTTCCGAATATAACAGTAAAAAGGGAAATAATACAACATGTTGGTAAATATTGTTATTTGGGTGTCATTTTAGACCCAAAAAACACATTAAAAAGTTGTGCCAAAATCTCAAGTACAACATAAAAATGTTCAAATGTATCAGGAATTCGTTAACACTGGAGACAGCTCAAACTTATTTTAACAAAATTATTGTGTCTCGTTTTTATTATTGTATAACATGTTGGTTCCAGCCAAGAAAAAACACACTGAGGCCATTGGAAACTGTGCACAAACAATCGCTCAAAATCCTTGACCGAAAACCACAACAACACCATCACTGTTTAGTTCTTCAAAAATATAGACTTTTAAATTTTGACAACATTCCAAGATTAGCATCAATACGAATGGCCCATAGAATCCTAAATAACACTGCACCAGCGCCACTTAAGCGCTTTGTCCAGTTTACATCTGCTGTGACAACTAGAAAGACACAGGCCTCCACCAGGGGGCAGTGTAGCGTACCCAGATGTAAAAACCTCTTTTCCACAATCAGCCTTTTCATAAAAAGCGATAAAGGAATGGAACGACCTCGCAACAAACCTGAAAAGCCAAACAGATTTTTCTTCATCCACAGTCGAACTTAAAAAGTGGCTATGGAGCAATCAAAGCTGCTCACACTGAGGTCACTGAGGCGGGCACTATGTTTGACCCACACGTCCACTTTATGTGCATTATATTCATGCATGAGAGCATTTTATTGTGAGCTATAAGATGTGTCTGTTGAAATGATAGTTGTTGTTTTTTTTTTTTACAAATGATGACAGATGTGAACGAGAGCATGTATTTTCTATCTGTATCACGTTTCTCAGTTCGAACGTTAAGTATCTTGTCTTTGCAGTGCATTCAATTGAATATAGACTGAAAAGGATTTGCCAATCTTTGTATTCTGTTTTTATTCACGATTTACACAACGTGCCAACTTCAATGGTTTCGGGTTTTGTACAAGTATGTGTCAATGGGAGGGCATTTTATGACTGTTCTTACTTTGATTACATGCTATCGTATATTGGTATTATTAATATTTTATTGCATGTTATTGTATATTTTTAATTTAGGTTGCCAGGGACTGCAGATGGAAATGAGTTTAGCTATAATCTAGAGCAGAACATATCTGTATTTGAGTTTAATGTCTCTCTGCACTGTCCCTTCAAAAAAAAGACTCAACTAAACAAAAATTAAGTGAAGTCACATAGTTCTCAGTCTAGCCATGTATTGCTGCGCCTACATATTATTCCGCCACAGGCACAATGTAGTTCTCTTAATAGTGTTAATAATTGTTGGAAGTGCGTTCGTAACCCATAAATGTTGTAAAACGAGGACCACCTGTACCGTTTCTTACCAACACCAATTATTAAATCACATTTTGCATCGGAATCAAAAACGTATTTCCATCAATCAAATAAAGAAAACATTATTTGATAACCTTTATTAGGGCCCATGCAACAAATCATAACTGGGCAAACGCCCAATTGTATCTTTTATAACAGGGGTCCCCAAACTACGGCCCGCGGGCCGGATATGGCCCCCCAGCGTCCAAAATCCGGCCCGCGGGAAGTCCCAAGTTAAAAAAAATAAATAATTGATTTTTATTTTATTTTGTATAATTTTTTTTGTTTTAATTTGTCCTTACTAGTCCATTTTCTACTGTCTCATAGCCACTCAGGCAAATCATATTGTCTAAAAATGCATTTTACCATCGATAACGTGACATGTAGCAAGTGCGCTCTTTAAGTCAATTAGTGTGCGAGGAATATACTGTATATGTATGAATACATATATATATATATATATATATATATATATATATATATATATATATATATATATATATATATATATATAGATATATATATATATATAGATATATATATATATATATATATATAGATATATATATGTATATATATATATATATATATGTATATATATATATCTATATATATATCTATCTATATATATATATATATATATATATATATATATATATATATAGATAGATAGATATATATATATATATATACACACACATATACATACATACACATATACATATATATATATATATATATATATATATATATATATATATATATATATATATATATATATATATATATATATATATATATATATATATATATATATATATATATATATATATATATATATATATATATACATGGACATATACATAGACATATACATATATACACACACATATATACACATTTACATATACATATAAATATATACACACACACACACACACACACATTTACATAATATATATATATATATATATATATATATATACTGTATATATACTATATATATATATATATATATATATATATATATATATATATATATATATATATATATATATATATATATATATATATATATATATATATATACATAGCGTGGCCCCCAGCCAAATTGTTTTACCCCAATGCGGCCCCGGAGTCAAAAAGTTTGGGGACCCCTGTTTTATAATGTATTTTACAGTCTCTCTGGGTTCCAATAAACCCACCAATAAAAATATGTAAGGGAGTGAACTATTATGTTTATTTTCCACACTTCATATAGCAACAAATCATGTCAGCAGAAAACACAGAATGAAAGCGTGATTATTTATTATCAGTTAAAAAAGAGTTCTGTTGAAAAAACACCAAGTAAAACCAACAAACAAACACACACAGAGCTCGATGGTCATATACTGTATTAGCAATGGCACCAATTAGTAAATAAACATGGCTTTAAAGACTTTGGGTCCAATTGTATTTACAACATACATGTTTTACGCAGTAAACACAAAACTGTTGTACAGCAAACCTATATGAAAATGACGACAACATGCTTTACTACGTAGACCTGTTTTGGATTTATAGATTTACAAGATACCACCGGCCGCCACAGGAATGTTTGTTTAAAAACATGCGAGACGATGTGAAATATTGAGGTTGTCGACATCCAGACTCCTGCATAGCAAGATGTTTGTGTGTTTTTGTGACTTCTTGTTTTCAGGTTCTGGAATGTGAAAATACTCTATGACTTTGTTCTCACAAAGCAGGTAAGAAGTTGGAAGGAACAGAGATTTTCCTAAAGGTAGGGCATCACAGTAATGAGCCTTATTCTGTACAACACAAAAACACTGGTATTCCAAAGACAAAGAAATTATTTTTCTTGATAACGTGTAGAGAATAATAAGAGGATTCCTTACAATGGAGTCTTAGTTGACATGTTTTGACGTGTTAGTTAAAAAATCTTGGCTCGATATTGTATATTGAGATAAAAAATACATAGTAGTTTTTATTTCAAACATGCTTAAAAAGGGAGTATAACAACACAAAGCTTATTTACTCCTACCCCTTCTTCATACCACAGTACTTATGAATAACTTAGTAATTGTAACGGAATGGTATTAGTTTATCTCGACGATGCATACAGTTACAAAATGATACATCACATATTTACATTTTTTCATTACATGTCTTAAAATAAGTAGGAAACATCAGAGCCTATTTAATCCTACCCCTTTACGTTTTGTAGCAATTTTTGACAATAGTTGTTATTTCCTGAGTTAAATTTGAGACACAAACAAACAATAAATAATAAATAGTTTTTGTGATTCACACTGGCTACTTGTCCGGGGTGTACCCTGCCTTCCGCCCGAGTGCAGCTGGGATAGGCTACAGCCCCCCCACAGCCCCGAAAGGGACAAGCGGTAGAAAATGGATGGATGGATGAACATAAGGAGATGAATAAGATCATCTTATTTATCAATAAAGTTCATTATGTTTATCAAGAATCGTCTACTTTGTACTTTGTAAACACTTTGAGTTTCAACAGTTTCTTGAACTGCATCATAATAGTACAATGTTTGAGTTATTTGCTTAATCTATTCCATAATTTAATTGCACATACTGATATGCTAACAGTCTCAAGTACATACACATTTTTAAGTACATTTTTTCCTTTTTCTCTTTTGTTGAGAATAACTTTTGTACATTCTGGGGTAGCAGGTTAAAGTTTACTTTGTACATAATTTTAGCTCTCTGCAGATGCAGCGAATCATTGTATTTAAGATTCAATAAACAAAGGGTTTGAATGTTCTGGATAGTCAAAATCATGTATTATTCTATCTGATCTATTTGTAGCATGGTTAATGACTGAAGCATACTTTTGTAGTTATTTCCCCATATTTTTACACCATAACTCAGATATGGTAATACAAGCAAGCAGTAGAGATTTTTTTTATGTTGCTTTATTCATTATTATGTTATCTTATGTTGTATATTTTTTTACATGCGATTTCCATTTTGTTTTATCTTCTATTATTACACCTAGAAATGTGATTTATTTTACCCTGCCGATGTCGACGTCATTTATTTGTATTTGTGTTTGATTTTCTCTTCTACTATTACTGAATAGCATTATTTTAGATTTACTGAGATTCAAAGATAGTCTGTTATTGTCAAACTATTAAGTAATTTTGGTCATATAGCCTGAAAATAGTACTAAATTTAAAGCAGCACTAAGTAACTTTTCAACCTTCATAAAATATTTTCATAACTTTTGGGATTATACATCGACTTACAACTAGTTGAATGAGGGGGGTCTATATCACTTTTACTGGCACTTAGCAATTTTGAGGAGGGTGGAAGTAGGGATGATGTTTGATAAGAAATTATCGAGTTCGAGCCTATTATTGAATCCTCTTATCGAACCGATTCCTTATCGATTCTCTTATCGAGTCCAGATAGGTTGTTGTATATGGAAAAAAACACACAACATCTGGTTTAACAAAAGCTCACTTTTATTATATAAGAAAAAAATAAAATCTAATAAATAAATAAATATTGACTGTTACCCCTCTAAAAAAATAAAATAAAAATGAATAAATATTGACTGTTGTTACCCAAAGTATATTAAGTGGGATTTTTCAGAAAAACAAATATATACAGTAACACAAAAATAACCTGTCTCTGTGATAAATGTATAAATAATAATATAGTGTTAAATAAAATCAGTCCCTTGGGCACAAAATTGAAAATAATACAGCTCTCCAAAAAGTGCACTTCTGCTGCTATTTGACATAACTGTTTGTTATGATGCTTTGACATTTTTGCACTTTATTTCTTTATTGAAAGAAAATTCTATGAAGAGAAAAGTTGTTTGCAAATGTGGTTACGATGCTAAAAAAAAATGAAAAGTTACAGCTAAAAAAAGAAATACACTTTATTGAGTTAACATTATTTATTTATAGGGGGAAAGATATGATGTTATGAGCTAGGGATTATAACAACTACACTACCCAGCATGCAACGGGAGTGACAAGCATGTGCGATAGCCCCGAAAAGTGTTGTTGCATGTTGCTACGCCGGCAGCTAAGAATGAGGTTATGAGCACGCTGTGAAAGTAAACGTCAAGAACTCAGCCAACACGCCTCGTCTGCATTATTTATAATTGGACAGACAACACATATACGGTGTGATTTTGTTTTGTTTACAAGGAAAGAAAAACTAAAGTTAAAAAAGGGAGATCATGTCATATATGTTGTATATATATATATATATATATATGTGCTGCGGTTGCTTTAAGAACGTTGCGACAGCTGCCGTAAAGGAGGTGCGTTGCTAGCCTGGTTGCTATGTTTCTGGTTGGTCGTAAAAGTGTTTGTCATGTGTTTGTACCCTGCTCAAATCTCTCAGTAAAGTTATTCATTGGATTATACCTTTTGTTTTGTACTTTATTAAACCTTGGAGCGCTTTTTCCGGTCCATTTTTCCCTGCTTTCGCTATATAATGGGTTATACTTGTATAGCGCTTTTCTACCTTCAAGGTACTCAAAGCACTTTGACAGTATTTCCACATTCACCCATTCACACACACATTCACACACTGATGGCGGGAGCTGCCATGCAAGGCGCTAACCAGCAGCCATCAGAGGCAAAGGGTGAAGTGTCTTGCCCAAGGACACAACGGACGTGACTAGGAAGGTAGAAAGTGGGAATTGAACCCCAGTAACCAGCAACACTCCGATTGCTGGCACAGCCACTCTACCAACTTCGCCACGCCGTCCCTTCTCCTTGCTATCTGCGCCTAATGACTGAGCTACATGACGTCATTTCTTGTGATGTCCCACTGGGCATTTCTGGTCGGGATGGGATTCGTTCCCAGAGATTCGAATAAAGAACCAACTCTTTTTCTTTACTATAGTGGTCTCGACTCTCGATAACGGGTACCGGTTCTCAAAAAGGGATTCGAGTCCGAGGACTCGGTTCTTTTATTATCGAACAACCGGGAAAATCGGTATATCCCTAGGTGGAAGGAACCCTGCCAAACCAACAACTACAAACGTGCTGACTTGCTTTACAGCATAAGTCACTTCCCCTTTCCCAATTCGTTAAAAAGACGGAAGTTGATGCGAACGCCTACGTGCCCCCAGAAAACTATAAGAAGAAGAAGAAAAACGCATGCGTGCAATTACTGCTATCATGGCCGGAGCTCCACAACAACCAAAGAAACAAAAAGTTTTGTCCGAGGAGACAAAAAAATAACAAAAAGGGAGACTATACCCGGATAAAAGGACAGTCAAGGCTCAGCATTGGTCCGGCTTTCACTCGCAAGCGTGATCTCAAAGATGAGGAGGGATTTCCGGACGAAGCTGCTGTAGCACTGTTCCTGCTAAACTAATAAGTACTTTTCAATGCTCAAATCAAAATCATATTGCTAATGTTAGCTGTCGAAAATTTGCATGGAAGCCATAAATAGCCTTGATAGTTCTCTGTTCCACACTGACACGAACAGCCAGGAAACAAACTCAAAAGTACTGTATAAAGAAAAAACTAAGCGAGGACTGCAAACCTCAAATGTAAAGTTTGAGTACATTTTGTAGGTTCCTATTTTGGGGGGAGATCAGTCATACTAATTCATTGTGGTATTATTGTGTCAGTTTGACGCTGTATGCGCTGATCCTCATGGGAAATGTGTTCTTCCTTTTGGCAAAACACGACAGCTTCGTTCCACTGGCGCCGCCAAAATCAACCAAAACTGAAAGTTTATAAGTGGGGCTTTAAGTCTTGTATAAATGTTCTTCATCCTCCCACTTCCAAAGACACGCACCTGGGGATAGGTTGATTGGCAACACTAAATTGAATGTGAGTGTGAATATTGTCTATCTGTGTTGTCCAGGGTGTATCCCGCCATCCAACCGACTGCAGCTGGGATATGCTCCAGCACCCCCTGCCACCGCGAGAGGGACAAGCGGTAGAAAATGGATGGATGGATAAAAACTGAACAATTTTTGTCCCAGTATTAATCCCTGGGGTACACTGCGAGATAAATTTAAGACGTATGTTCGCCTCACTTCACATATCGCTCCATGTTCGTTAAGTAGTTTCTTACCCAGTTCAATACTAACCTTCTGATACAATAGAGTTCTAATTTGTTAATTAAGATATTATGGTAATTCTTTCAAATGCTTTTGCTAAGTCCATAAATCGACCGAAACGATCTGCTACTGATATTGGCATTGGTAATTTCCTCCGTTATTTTGATTAAGGCCATTGTTGTTGAGATCTTTGCTCTGTAATTATATTGGCTGTCTGTAAGTGTTCCACTTTTACTGATGAATTTTTCCAATCTGCTGTTAAATAATTTTTCATTTATTTTAGAAAATAAGTATTATGAAAAAAAAATACTAGATAAATCTGAAGTTACTCACTCAATACTTTAATATTTTTTTCACTTACCCAAGTAGTTATTTGGATAACTTTTTTATGACACTTTTGTACACAAGTGTGAAGAAGTTTGATGAAATCTAAATGATACAACAACTTTGACTTGTAAAGATCTTACACTACAGTTTAAGAATGTATGATGTTGTAAACCAGGGAGTAAGTCCAAATGTTTCAGTATTTTGTTTTTTGCAATGTGTACAATTAAATGTGAATAATCTCACCCATGATGGTGTTGAGCCAGAGAGCCAGATCTTCTTTCATTGGCAGCAGGCTGGCGTCATGACGGAAAGGCAGCCACTGGTTGTACTCCTGAGGACTAGCGAGGCCCGGCCCACAATGCCTATACTTCTGGTTGACGAGACAGCTCGTCCCCAATCCTGTCAGCTGAGTCGGGCTCAGAGGACTCTCACCTCTGCTGTTCAATGATTCCACTTCGTCGTCCATACTTCAGCTCTGATTGGCCTTGACAAGTCCTACATGGAAAGGCTTTTAGTTTGAGTCTTTTTTGGATTTATCATGCTTTCATCATATGAGCCAGACTGGAGGAGCTGACCCAAGCTGACTCGATGGAAATCAGTTCATTTTCTTTTCAAAATTAAGAGTTTTCAGGTTTGTTTTGAACTAATTTACAAAAGTCGTTACATAGAAATCCCTCAAAATAGTCCCATGAGAGCAGTAACAGAAGATCTGGAAAGAACCTAGCGAAGAAAGAAAAATATCATATGTGCGTGTGCTTTTACATAGCAGCTAAGTATCAGTAAAGCATGTGCCAACATGTGCCAAGGCAGAGTGAAAGTGAGAGGTCTGTGCCGCGACTTGGTGCCTTTCTAATAACCAGTCCGGTTTGCAACTATCTGGTCTCCAAGCATCCAGTACAGGCAAAACCAGACGAGAGATCAGTATCTGTTGCTTTATGTTGCAATTGACTAAAGAACAACATTTGAAAATTGGGCATTATTCACCCAGTGGGTTCCAGTTGGAGAAATGTGCACATCAAATCATAATGACCATGGAGCAGAGACAGATCAATACTGGCCAGAAATCTGAGATGAGGCTGTGCAAGGGGTGCCTATACCCTCGGATAAACTGGGCTGGATGGCACGTGCCTGTTTCTGTTTGTCAGCGTGTCGCCAATGCAATGTTTGAAGACACATTTATCACACTCCATGTCTTTCTACACCGTGACATGGTTATTCGTGCTAATCGGACTTTAGACTGCTGAGAAATGTCACACGGTAAGGCTCACAGTCCTCCGACCCACCGTGAAGGGAGGGTGTTTGTGCGCTGGCAAGTGCTCGTCGCTGCTGTCTTTCTACAGAGAGGAAAAGCCGCTGAGAGACTTAAAACTAGAAGAAAATAAGGATTTTTTTATAACAGCTTTACTTTGAGAAGGGTATACGCATGGACTTTGCCTACATGCTAGATCCACTCAACGTCCATTGCACCGGTTGCCCAGGGGAGGGGTCCCCACATCTGCGGTCCCCTCCAAGGTTTCTCAATGTATCCCATTAGGTTGAGTTTTTTCTTGCCCTGATGTGGGATCTGAGCCGAGGATGTCGTTGTGGCTTGTGCAGCCCTTTGAGACACTTGTGATTAAGGGCTATATAAATAAACTTTGATTGATTGATTGATTGATTGATTGATTTAGGTATCCAACTAGTCTCCTGTTGACTCTGTTGTCATGTTCCTGGAAAAGTCCCTTAAAAAAAATAATAAAATAAAATTCAGCCTCCACAGGGACGACATTTCGATTTCAGAAGTGTGATTGTGGGTGGGGGGACACACACAACGTGGCTTGCGTACAGGGAGCGTAGCTTGAAGGGATGTTTTGGAGTAATATGAATGAGAACAATTGTTCAATAATAACTTTTTGGGACAAAATAACACATTTAACATACTTTATTTCCTTGCTGAGAATCAAACAATGTCTGCTGGAACAGAATACTGTTATTTAAGACATTGCACTACCAATATTTCAAAACACGCTGCAATTTACGTTCTTATTCCCTTAGCACAAGTCTTAGTCAACAACATAACTACCTTTGAGTGCATTTTGTATTTTTCTTTAACTTGTTCTTGATTAATATTGCTTTGTGGAGCTCAACTCACTCTCAGCTGCTGCGTGCTGTACGTCATTGCCACGTTGGCAAGAGGGCATCCCCAGAAAGCAAATCGACAAACTTGTGAGCGGTGTAAAGGGACAAGCTTCAAGTCTTAGTGGCTGTTTTCGCCTGGCGCTAGTGTTTGACTTCTTTCCATTCATATTTTTGGATGTTAAAATGTGCAGGGAACATGACCCCCAGATTACATCTCCCTACACACAGATCAATAAATTGTGCGTAGGCCCCCAAAGTCTTTGGGGGGGTCCCCGTTTTGACTGAAGAAGCACATCTAAAATGTCAGTTAAAACATGACAGAATGCTTCATATGAAATTTTACCGCAAACGTATTCATAGACCCTTTCTGCTCAGTCACTGATAATATAATGTCAGATTTACACAGACCCTCTCACTTTCCCCTGTGGCGTGCAGCTGTAGAGCTGGTCTTGTAAGGCAGTTGGGTTTGTTCTCATGTAGAAATTGCCTCAAAAAGGTTTGGAAATGTATGTTTTAATTATGTTACATTTGTTATTTTGCACTATTTGTATGTATTTTCCATTAATTTGTTTAAGTACAAAATACGCATCAACTTTAAGGGGAACTGCACTTTTTTTCCGGAATTTTGCCTATCGTTAACAATCAATATGAAAGACATGACGAAAGATATATAATTGTTTTTAATGCATTCTAACTCGCAAATAAACGTAAATTAAAGTCTGATTTGAGCGGAGACAATGGGAGGTCCTCTATTCTTGTATAGCTTGTGTGCCAATGTTGACATGATCAACTGATCAGCTTTTTCCTCGCTTCCTTGCTCACCAAACTTTATTCTAGATAAATCATGCCTCTCACCGGGATAGTAGAAGAACAAAGACGTAACCCGACAAATTGGTACACTTTGACAGCCAACTTTGACCTGGAAATGGTGATAAAGACACGCTTGGTTCCACCCCCTTTTGTTCGCGAGGATTTTGAGACATTCTTCAGCTGAATGGGAATATATGAACATCCTAGCAGTCGGCATCCTAATGACAGCAGACCTTGTACAGTAAGTGATTTTTTATTATGTTTGTTGGCTCTCATGAAATCTGCAGTGAAGAGTAATCAGTGATGTTGCAAAAAAAAAAAGTAAACGCCATAATGCGTTTCTGAAATTAATTAATGCGTATGCTTAAAATTAGCAAAACACGTAAATATGAATTTGTCATTAAAAATGTGCCTGCTACTACATTGCACACATATTTACATTGTGTTCAAACCCTGTTTCCATATGAGTTGGGAAATTGTGTTAGATGTAAATATAAACGGAATACAATGATTTGCAAATCATTTTCAACCCATATTCAGTTGAATATGCTACAAAGACAACATATTTGATGTTCAAACTGATAAACATTTTTTTTTTTGCAAATAATCATTGACTTTAGAATTTGATGCCAGCAACACATGACAAAGAAGTTGGGAAAGGTGGCAATAAATACTGATAAAGTTGAGGAATGCTCATCAAACACTTATTTGGAACATCCCACAGGTGAACAGGCAAATTGGGAACAGGTGGGTGCCATGATTGGGTATAAAAGTAGATTCCATGAAATGCTCAGTCATTCACAAACAAGGATGGGGCGAGGGTCACCACTTTGTCAACAAATGCGTGAGCAAATTGTTGAACAGTTTAAGACAAACCTTTCTCAACCAGCTATTGCAAGGAATTTAGGGATTTCACCATCTACGCTCCGTAATATCATCAAAGGGTTCAGAGAATCTGGAGAAATCACTGCACGTAAGCAGCTAAGCCCGTGACCTTCGATCCCTCAGGCTGTACTGCATCAACAAGCGACATCAGTGTGTAAAGGATATCCCCACATGGGCTCAGGAACACTTCAGAAACCCATTGTCAGTAACTACAGTCGGTTGCTACATCTGTAAGTGCAAGTTAAAACTCTCCTAAGCAAGGCGAAAACCGTTTATCAACAACACCCAGAAACGCCGTCGGCTTCGCTGGGCCTGAGCTCATCTAAGATGGACTGATACAAAGTGGAAAAGTGTTCTGTGGTCTGACGAGTCCACATTTCAAATTGTTTTCGGAAACTGTGGACGTCGTGTCCTCCGGACCAAAGAGGAAAAGAACCATCCGGATTGTTATAGGCGCAAAGTTGAAAAGCCAGCATCTGTGATGGTATGGGGGTGTATTAGTGCCCAAGACATGGGTAACTTACACATCTGTGAAGGCGCCATTAATGCTGAAAGGTACATACAGGTTTTGGAGCAACATATGTTGCCATCCAAGCAACGTTACCATGGACGCCCCTGCTTATTTCAGCAAGACAATGCCAAGCCACGTCATCAATGTGGCTTCATAGTAAAATTGCGGGTACTAGACTGGCCTGCCTGTAGTTCAGACCTGTCTCCCATTGAAAATGTGTGGCGCATTATGAAGCCTAAAATACCACAACGGAGACACCCGGACTGTTGAACAACTTAAGCCGTACATCAAGCAAGAATGGAAAAGAATTCCACCTGAGACGCTTAAAAAATGTGTCTCCTCAGTTCCCAAATGTTTACTGAGTGTTGTTAAAAGGAAAGGCCATGTAACACAGTGGTGAACATGCCCTTTCCCAACTACTTTGGCACGTGTTGCAGCCATGAAATTCTAAGTTAATTATTATTTGCAAAAAAAAAAAAAAGTTTATGAGTTTCTACATCAAATATCTTGTCTTTGTAGTGCATTCAATTGAATATGGGTTGAAAAGGATTTGCAAATCATTGTATTCCGTTTATATTTACATATAACACAATTTCCCAACTCATATGGAAACGGGGTTTGTACATTGCACACATATTTACATTATGTATATGAAACCCTAATGGAGGTGTTTGGATGTTTTTTTAAGGGCTTTATAGGCAGATTAGAGCGGCTCCCATACACTCCATTGTAAGCTGACTTTAGATGACATTTATTTAATATTTAGAATGAATTAAAAAAATATATCAATCGTCATGTCTTTCATAAGGTAGGCAAGTTTGATTGAAAACATTAATTCACATTAAATAAAAGTGCGAAAACATTCTTTAATGGGGTTGCCTCCTCATCAAATTCTGCTTAGGGCCCCCAATTTAGTCAGTGGCAGCTCCAAAGTTGGCCCTATTGCAGAGACATGCTCTGTCGTCCAGCAATACTCACTGTTGCACATGCAATTAGGCCAAAAACAAAGTAGTGATTCTGTTATAAGTTCCGACCTAAGCACTTTTGGTAACTGTGTTTCTTTTTTGAGTGCAATTCCATCATCACTGATGATATCATCTCAAATAGTCAGGTACAAGCACACCTGGTATGCAGATGTTTAGAGCCCTGACAAGCAGCATCACATCTGTTTTTAATACTTTTTTATAGTTTTTTCCTCCGGTGGTTTTGTTTTAAGGACTTGAACAACTGGTGAGCATGATCGGAGTGGGGTACAGGGGGGTGCAAAACATACAAGAAAAGTGTCAAAATGTGCGCTTTCTATATGAGAGGTATTATGAATGGAGACAGACAAGCACACAGATGAGAAGATGTAGACAGTGAAAGAGCCCTTTTGTAAACACAGCATGCAGACTTGGGACAGACATAAGGTATGGGCGGGGGCGGCCTGCCAAGTTAGAGGCTGGTTTACAGGTCGACTCGAATGCCATGAAAGTCTGTCTCTAACAAAACATCCAGGTGAGAAAATCACATCTCTGCTCGAGGACGTCTGTGCTGGGAAGCCAAGGCAAAGGTCACCCACTAACCTCTCTGAGACACTAGCAGCCTTTATGCTGCAGTTAAAGCTCAAAGTGCATGTCTGTAAAAACAACACTCACACGTATAGACACACGTACACACGAACAGGTCCTTGCATGTGTTTCTATCACAGTTTTTTTCTGCGTGATTGGCATCGCCTAACCTCGGCTGGCGCTTACAGTAAACCTTAGCTGAGCTTAGCTTCTTTAGAGGGAAACAGCTACGATTACGCACAGCAGCGAGACAAGTTCTGAGGCAAAAACGTCCCCCGTCCGTGCCAGCTAACCTGAAAAAAAAAAGATTTTTCGGACCATAGGGCGCACCGGCATTCAAAATCTGCCGATGAATGGTCTATTTCTGATCTTTTTTCATATATAAGGCGCACCGGATTATAAGGCGCATTAAATGAGTCATATTATTATTAGAGATGTCCGATAATGGCTTTTTTGCCGATATCCGTTATTCCGATATTGTCCAACTCGTAATTACCGATTCCGATATCAACCGATACCAATATACAGTATACAGTTGTGGAATTAACACATTATTATGCATAATTTTGTTGTGATGCGCCGCTGGATGCATTAAACAATGTAACAAGGTTTTCCAAAATAAGAGAACAACTCCAATTCAAGTTATGGAAAAAAATGCCAACATGACACTGCCATATTTATTATTGAATTCACAAAGTGCATTGGTTTTTTTAACATGCCTCAAAACAGCAGCTTGGAATTTGGGACATGCTCTCCCTGAGATAATCCTGATACCCACTACAACTATGGGAAATACTATACTTTGACTTTCACAAAGTGCATTATTATTTATTTTCTTTAAACATGCCTCAAAACAACAGCTACAAAAACATGAAGGCACACAGCTTCAGTCCAGAGTATACTACAGTAATAAAGTAAACAATAACATAGTCCTCCTTTAGTGCAAGACTGCCTGGCATACTGTATAACAGGAAATTATAAACTGGGCTCAATCTGCCCTGCTCTAATGTATTTGTATGAGTTACACAAATGTGCTGCAAGCTAGTGGTGAGTGCTTGAAGTGGCCTACCAGTCAGCCAGATCTTGTGAAATGCTGCTTTGAGACAGGGCAGCTCCGCTCACTGCAAGCTGCAAAGTGTGCGCCATGCAGGGCAGACTAGCCACACCAAACTCCATCGTAGCTTTTGCAATACTGCGTGCGTTGTCCCTGACCACAACGTGGGCTTTCGCCCTGGAGTGTTTTTATTGTATTTTTGTTTTTTCTCGGCGGAGTCTTTAAGAGACAACTGTGTGGTACTACTTTTTTTCGGTGTTTGCTATCTATCTATCTTCCGCTTGTATTCTTGAAGAGGTGGGAGATTAAATTGCTCGTATTAAAGGAAGACGTCTTGGTTCCTCCTTGCATAACCAACTTTTTGCAGTCATTGCAAATTGCCAGTTTTTTAAACATCAGACACACTTTAAAATAATCCCAAACCATAGACATGGTGTCGTTAGTCAGTCACAGAGGGAGCTCGCTTGTTAGCCAATGCTACAGCACCGGCAACAACACACTCTTGCTGTTGTTATGCTACGTTCGTGGCGGTTTGATGAGGTCATCAAGAGTCGCCAGTAAACCTCTCATGCTGCAGTCGTGCGGCAACTCCTGTGTTGTGTGTGGGAGAGGGGAGAGGGGAGAGGGGAGAGGGGAGGGGCTGCTGACTGGGAGACGCAACGTCCGCGTTTTACCGGATATGTACCGCTCCGTACAGCGGCGTTTTAAAAAGTCATTAATTTTACTTTTTGAAACCGATACCGATAATTTTCAACATTACATTTTAATGCATTTATCCGCCGACAATATCTGCAGGCCGATATTATCGGCCATCTCTATTTTTTTTTTTTTTTTTCTAAATTGAAAACACTTCCTTGTAGTCTACATAACATGTAACGGTGGTTCTTTGGTCAAGATGTTGCATAGATTATGTTTTACAGATCATCTTCAAGCCGCTTTCTGACAGTCAATTCCGGATGCGCCGTTTTGTGGGCGGTCTTATTTGCGTGGCTCACCTTCGGCAACGTCTTCTCCCCGTCATCTTTGTTGTAGCGGTGTAGCGTGAAAGGATGGGTGTGGAGGAAGTGTTAAAAGATGGAGCTAACTGTTTTAATGACAATCAGACTTTATTTAAATCAATAACAGAGCAGCATCTCCTCATCCGGAAACAACACCGTAAATGGGCCCCGTGAATAACCGTCCGACCGGAACTCTCTAATAACTAAAGTTCCTTGGGTGAATAATGTAAACTCACTACAACGGTATGTTTTAGTGCTTTCATGGCGAGTTTACTGACAGATATAAGTAAGAACTTTACACTACTTTATATTAGAAATGGCAACAGCGGAGGATGAATGTCCCATAACAAGAAGATAGAGAAAAAGAAGAAGCTTATCGACTACGGTGTCGGCACGGACTACAAAGGCGGGTGTGCGCAATTTTTCAGGATATATGCAGATCCCAAATACAGATCAGCAGGTACCAGAATGTAAGAAAAGTTGTTTTTGCATAATAATGCGTAACAAAACGCCAGATAATATGTCTTACCTTATACACACACCATAGTATTCCTCGTATGTTGAAGCACATCAAGCAGTGCGGCTTCATAGCTTACCGAAGTCGTATTAAAACATTTTGATAGATTTTTGAGCGCCGTGTGTAATTTTCTATATTTTCAATGGAACATATAAAATGTTGGTGTTGTTTACTTGAGTCATATTGCCATCATAGTGCAGTCTACATGTATCTCTTATGTTTGACTGCCATCTACTGGTAATACTTACCATTATACCATGTACCAAATAACATTGCTTCGAGGTCGGTAAGCAAAACCAGAATTATTCCTTACATTAGGCGCACCGGGTTATTAGGTGCACTGTCGAGTTTTGAGAAAAAAAAAAATATTTTAAGTGCGCCTTATAGTCTGGAAAATACGGTATTCATAATATTTGATGTGGCTCTCACGTCACACAATTGTCGTCCTTCATGGCTTTTATACGGTGGCCAGGAACACTTTTAAATTTTAGAAAACAAATGACTGAGAAACAAAACAAGCGTGCACTTCCGAAAATAATTTCAGAAAAGGGGTAATAATTTACATTTATACAAAGTATTGAATCCCAGATTGTCAGGAATAGTAGCCAAAATGATGTTAATGAGAATAACGGTGCACGCTGTTGAAACGATGAGATTTAAAAGTGTTACTATGCATGGTGTGCTGCATACTAGGGGTGCTGGAAAAAATCAATTTACATCCAAAGTTGTGGTACTTATTTGTTACAATTCTGAATGGATTCAAAATGTTTAAGAATCACTTTTAAAAAATATTCTTTTTAGGCCAGCTCCATGCTTACTTGCAATGCATATACTAAAGATGGGGCCTGAATCCAGTACTTTTTGAGGCACTAGCAGAATTATGTCGGTAATACCAGGTATAGATCCACGTAAAATCAAACCTTGTCATATTTCAATACCGTGACACATAATGTCACTTCCGGTTGCAGACTCGGCCAGCTCAAACACTTGGCGGCAAATAAGCACTAAGAGCGGACTAAGTCAGACTGCCTCTTGGCAATGTTGCAATTTTTTATGCCGTCAAAGCAAGTATGCCTGATAGAAGACAGTCAAATGTACTAAAGCTCCACTTTTCAAGGTGTGCTAGCTCTCTGTTAAATTGTTAATTGGATTTGCTACAGACATGCAACTGATTAGCATTAGAGATTTTACATGGCAATTTCGACACCTCCACATTTGGTTATGAAAACTACTACTAAGATGCACGTTACAATCTAACAGCTGGTGTGTAATAAACACCATATTTACAGTATAAACACATTTTAGGGCGCAACAAAATACCAGACTCAGCTTAATGGCAAAAACTACTCCCTGACTAGGCAACACACCACAGCCTTTACACTACTGCCATCTAATATATTGGAATTGCAATTTCATGGAAAGCCTACTTTATACTGTAATATTTCAAATACGACTCAGAAGTGTATGATATCAATATACAACAACTGGACAGTACAGTTATTATTATTAGCTCACAAAATGCCAAAAAGAAAGTATTTATCAATAAACAAATGAACATTCAATAATATAAAAACACACGCAAAGGTACCGATAATTGGTACGGTTAAAATGTAACAGTAATTGGCTATGTGTCAATTCAAATGAGAAAGGGAGCCATCACTGATATATACAGTATATGTCATACGTCAGCAGCCAAAAAGAGATTTTGGAACCTGTAACCTGTTCTATAATTTATATATAAAAAGAATATATTGCGAGATTTGCTTGAAATCGAGAATCGAGTTAAGCCAGAATGGATTCTGAATCAAATCATCACCCCAAGAATCCGAATCAAATTGAATCGTGAGTTGTTGTAAGATTAATATCCTTACTGACAGGGCCGGCCCGTGGCATAGGCCGTATAGGCAAATGCTAAGGGCGCCGTCCATCAGGGGGCGCCACGCCAGTGCCACAAATGTTGGAGGAAAAAAAAAAAAAAAAAAAAAGTTGGTACTATTATTTCTGAATACAAAAAATAATTCCACGTTAATTAAAATGCAAATTAAAGCCTATTTAATAGAAATATTATTTGTTACAACATTACGCCCCCCCCCCCCCCCTCCCCCCGCACGGTGCGCCCCTCCCTTCCCGTATCATGACTCTTTTTGGACGTCACCACATCAAAAAATCAACACAAGATCTCAAAACAGCCAAAACTGTCAGGTGCCCAGGGAAGAAAAAATAGAAAAGAAGAGGAGGAGAAACGAGAAAAAGACAGAGGTAGCAGGTATGTAACGTTAGCCTACATGAAATTATTTGTCTGTTACAGAATGTGATAGTAACCTGGCTTTTTGTATTAAGCTAATGTTACATGATTCGGCAATTGCTAATCAATAAATAGCTAGTTCTGTTTTAACGTCGGGTTAATATTGTGGAGGGGCTAAATTGCTATGGAAAATAATAATGTAACGTTAGGTAATTACAGTACTCCCACCTTACATTCCTCAGAGACATTTGTATTAGATATTTTAAGCAGGTGTTTTTTGTTTACATTGTTATTGCCTTCTGGTTAGCTAATGTTTGCCCTGCAGGTAATAGTCACTTTTCCACCCCTTTATATATTAGGTATAGTTGTAAGCCTAGTTGTTAAAGTGCACATCATTAATGCTAATTAAGCAATATCACATGAGAGGGAATGCTGTTTTTTAATTTGAGCACTGCTGTGATTCGGTTAAAGATAATCATAACATAACATTCTCATATAATATGTTAATTTGCTTTCATTAAGTTAAAAAAAAAGGTCAAAGACAAAGCTATTCGGTTTCTTGTGAGTATATACACTTCACTGCCGATGTGGGGGGGGGGTGCCACCTAAAATCTTGCCTAGGGCGCCAGATTGGTTAGGGCCAGGCCTGCTTACTGCATAAAGTCATGAAATAGTGGAAACAAGGCAAATCAAACAGTAGCAAAAGCTAATCTCCTATGACAACACATGTCATGAATTTTCGAATATTTCAACGTGTTCTACATCCTTTTTATTGTGATGCTGTTAAATTGAAATAGGTGGTTCTTATTTCCTACTAGATCGACTTATCTGTTCCCCAACAGATGAAGGTTTCGTAGTATTTTGGTAATGACCAGAGCACAGTGCAGTCCATTCACGCGAATTAAACTATTCTCAACGGACCATGTGCGGCCCTGCCACTTTGTCTGAAGCTTGCAACTTCCCCGCACATTTTGGCCATGTGGAATTTTTTAGCACGTCAACTGTCCAATCAAAACGTATGTTTTTTTCTTTGCACAAAATAAGCATCCGATTTTGACATTTTGAATCTCGTGGACTCTTTCGGACAATCATGCTTTTCACCAGCAACACCCCCAATGACAATGTAATGAAAGCACTGATAAAGTTAATTGAAGGCAGACTTACCCTAACCCAGACACTTTTTCCTCTTCATGAAAGTTTGTGGCAAACTCTCCAAACTCTCCGTGGAGTGTGCACACATGACTCAAAGCCCGATGGTCATGGCATCCCGCTGCCCCCTGCGCACACACATGCACACAAAAATACACGCACACACTGGTGGAGGTGGAACCCACCGCGCAAAACTTGCCTGCAACTGGTGGTGTCACCTTACACCACCTCCATCCAGACGTGTCTGTACACAGGCGTCTTATTCTATACAGTCCATGTTGTAGTGGAAAGTCTACAGTTGTATGGCATCTGAAAAGTTGTAACTATTTGGGGTTAAACCAGATGTTTCAGTAAAATTTCACTCAGAGTTTCATCCAAAAACATTCGCAAGATAACAGCAAATATGGCAAGCATTAAGCAATAGAGCAGTAATTCTCAAACTGTGGTACGTGTACCACTGGTGGTACGCAGGCCCCATCTAGTGATACGCTAAAGAAATCTTTAAATATGTACTGTATATGGAGTATTTTAGCGGTTGCTTTAAAGATATAATCCACCACACCTGCTTACTTGACTTTGTCGTCATTATTCACTGTCATTGTTCTATTGTGCACCCCATGGAAGCGGCCAATGGCAGCCTTATCCACACTTACAGTATATGGTACGTGGAGGTGTGTTTTGGTGGACAGCGTTTCAGTTGGAACTTTGCGACTGCCAAAGTGATGATGCCGCTCGTCGGTGCAGATTTTCTAGAGCTGAATTCGAGACCATGGATCGCCTCGGGATCATTCACCGCTCAGACTGCCCGTGGGCGTCGCCCCTCCACATGGTGGAGAAGCCTGGAGGTGGTTGGAGGCCATGCAGTGATCGGCGTATCTGTCAATATGCCGATCCTCAGAACGACCCGCAATATAGCTTTTTCTTTATTGAGCACGTCTGAAATGTTCGTGCAAATTTGGAAATTGCGCGGAAATGGCTGTTGTAAAGGAAGCGATCGCGCTGCAGCTTCATCCTAAGCATGTCTGTCAAAATATATGGGCTGTCAAAAAAATAAAAAATATTCAACAATATCATTTATTTTATTTGATTGCTGTTGGAAAACTTAATGGCATGACTGAAATACATTCAATTGATTAATTTTGGTGTCGGCTAGAATTTGACTTTTTTTTTTTTTTATTTATTTAAATGAAAAAAAAATTATAGCAATATACATTTTCTTGCATCTGGTACATTCCAGTGCATGCTTGCGATTAGTGACAGTGTCTCCCAGAGTGCACGTCCAGCTTGCTAAAAAGTTGGTTCCATAGTTGATGCACCGCAGGACTGCCTAAGAAAAAGTGGTATATATCTGCTGGTAGATGAAATAAAATGAATGTGCAGTAAATGTGTGTTTCCATGGTGAAAGCCACGTAGTACACGCCAAAAACCTCAGTTAATTAAGGCCAGGCCTCGAATTTGACATTTTTAAGGTCAATGCAAGTGTTGCCTTAAAGAAGGGCTCATATTTTAGGGCACCAAGGCAAACATTATTTTCTTTCGAGGCATGGGCTCCTGTTAGAATAACTATGTATAAGTTATCACACAACTCTTATGCTTAAAGGCCGTTGCTATAGTTATTATCAATTGTGCTGAAGTTGAACTTTACTATCTGTGCAAAGGCCCAACTTGTAATCTTGCTTTGCGAGTTGTCTCGTGTCAGCAGTTTGTTTCCAGACCCGGCCTGCTGACAACCAAGGACGGACATCGAGTACCTCAACGTGGACCAAACAGAGACAGGGTGAAATCATGAGTGTCAGCACATTACCATTCTGAATAATCATGTATTGTGTTTACTGGTGCTGCTTGCATTACCCCTCCCTTCAGAAGCAGCCTCAGTGATGTTAACTAGGGACCTCCCGAATAAATAGAGGAACATGTGAGACTGCACCTTAGAGCGTTGGGTGAAGCTGTAACTGAGTGTACAGCCCAATACATCTCTCCTCATGAGCCAAATTGAACTCTGTCTCTGCTTGATTCCTTGCTTCTTGTTTAGTTTAATAGATAGTTCGGTGTTTGAACCTGAAAGCTCCAAAGCATACATGTATGCACATATTTATATATATATATATATATATATATATATATATATATATATATATATATATATATATATATATATATATATATATATATATATATATATATATATATATATATATATATATATATATATATATATATATATATATTAAATTCACCAAACACCTGAAGTCCTTCCAGACCCCGATGCAACTTGTGTATCTCTCGGAAAATCTCAGAACAACTCGGCTCTTCTCGTTGTCGGTTAACCTTTGACACACGCTTCCAAAATGGCTGCACCCATGTTGTTTATACCAATTAACGTTAATTATGCGATGTCTTAAACAGTTGAGAATGTAAGAAAAAAAGGAATGTCTGGGTGTTTTTATCAATTTATTCGACGAAACAATTAACGTTACAATTGCCCATTATAAGCATGTCACGGTATGACATTTCTAATCACGGTTATTGCGACAAAAATTCTCATGGTTATCATTATTGTCGCGTAATTTTAAATGTGCTCAAAATTTTCAAAAACTGCTTATACTGAAATCTTTTAACCAAGTTAAACAAAATTTAAAACACAAACACATTCAAAATGTATATATGTACCTCAAGTAGAAAGTTGAATGTGCATATGAAAGCAACACACGCATTATAAACAAAGTAATATGGCAGAAACAAAACAATACTATAAATAAAAATTAAAAAATGTGACAAATTCGCCAGATGGCACCTTATGGGGGCAGCACGGTGGAACAGCGGTTAGTGCATGTGCCTCACCATACGAAGGGTGTGAGTTCAATCCCGGGCTCGGGATCTTTCTGTGTGGAGTTTGCATGTTCTCCCCGTGACTGCTTGGGCCCTCTCCGGGTACTCCGGATTCCTCCCACCTCCAAAAACATGCACCTGGGGATAGGTTGATTGGCAACACTAAATTGGCCCTAGTGTGTGAATGTGAGTGTGAATGTTGTCTGTCTATCTGTGTTGGCCCTGCGATGAGGTGGCAACTTGTCCAGGGTGTACCCAGCCTTCCGCCCGAATGCAGCTGAGATAGGCTCCAGCACCCCCCGCGACCCTAAAAGGGACAAGCGGTAGAGAATGGATGAATGGCACCTTATGGACATAAGACGTAACTGCACATTTTGTACATAGAGAGAAAACTAGTGTCAATATATAAGGTCAACTCTTATACATAGGACTGCACGGTTATGGGCAAAATAATAACTGATTATTTTTATCAATATTGAACTCACGATTATTAATCATGATTATTCACTATGTTTGGTAAAGCAGTGTTGGGGTGTGAACGCGACGCCATCATATAATTTGTAATATCTAATAAAAATGCTCTAGATTCGGGATCTATATATTTAAAGACAAATATTTGTGTTTTTGTTCAATAATAGTATCAGCGTGTCAGATTTTTTACTACATGATGCCTTTATTTCTAGTTTTACATATTCATAGAGAGTTATTTTTTAAATTATGTATATGTACATGCTGTATCAGGACAGATCCATTGAGAGTTTGAGCCGAAATATGTTTGTGGAGGGGGGTGTGGTCTGCGAGCCTGCCACGGAGCGGGGTGTGTAAGGACCGGCCTCGAAGCCAGCGGCAGGTGAGCAGATTGCCCAGCTGGGGTTGGTTATCAAATCACCTGTCGCCCTTATTAGCAGCAGCCGGACCGAGACACGTTGTTGGAGTTGGGGAGAGGAAAAGACACACGACGGAGAGCACAAGGGAGAGCAAGAGAGACTGAGGCTGAAAAGTCGAGTGCGGTTGCCGCAGAGTGAACTAAATAAAAACTTTATTGAATCCATAATACCGGGGCTCTCGTGCAGTGTGTCGTGGTCAGGGGAACCCATGGCAGTGGAACGGCCACAATGCTGTATAGGAATTAACTATACACCATAAAACATCAACAAAATGCTGCGTCACACCAGAATCAGAATCAGAATCAGAATCAGCTTTATTGTCAATACGCAGGGGAACGAGATTGAGGCCATTCCATACAGTGCGATAAAACAAGTGTACACTCTATACAGAGGGTGAAATGAATATGTACATGAATATCTACATGAAACAGGGTGGTTGGTGGAATGGGTTATTGCACCGAAGAGAAGGCAGTTATGAGGGTCAATGGGGAAGTCTGTTCAGGGTGGTTATGGCCCTGGGGAAGAAGCTGTTTTTTAGCCTGTTCGTCTTGGTTTTAATGCACCTGTAGCGCTTCCCAGAGGGCAGCAGGTGGAACAGGTCAGAGCCAGGGTGGGTGCTGTCCTTGATGATGGCACTGGCTCTGTTGAGGCAGCGGGAGGTGTAGATGTCCATCAGAGAGGGGAGAGGGCGGCCGATGATCTTTTGAGCCGTCTTGACCACTCTTTGCAGCCTCTCCCTGTCTGCTGCAGTGCAGCTGCCGCACCATACTGTAATACAGTAGGTCAGCAGGCTCTCGATGGACGAGCGGTAGAAGGTCAGCAGCAGGTCAGGCTTCAGGTTGTACTTCCCGAGGACTCTCATGAATGGTTATTAAAGTAATTACTTTGTGGAATGGAAAAAAAACACAAGTAATGTAAAAAAAACAAGGTGTTTACTTTTTGATATCAATATTAAACACAGAGCAGTTTGGCTAATGAAGATAAAGTCAAATAAACAAGCGTTGTTCTCCAACAACTTACTTCAGTGCAACAGTTTGGCCAACAAAAATAAAGAGGAGTGACACCTCTCACAGGGGCGGTCGCGGAAAATGCCGCGGTTGCCGTGGTTAAATTCGAGCCCTGTAAGGCTGTCTGCACCACCTTTGCATTTGTTCAATTGTACACGCAGTCTTAGTAGATCGCACGCAACACGCCCACCAATAGTACACACAATTTTATAGGTGGCACACACTGTTTAGCACGTGGTATTTGGGATCTTAGTAGATTAGGCCCATTTTCTATTAGTGCAGTAATGGAAAATAACCGCTAATTAATTGAGCGGTTATTGAGGCACCACTCAAAAATGTACTAATTATTTTTTAGTTAATTCTTTGCTCTGTCCTCAAATCTAAACACCAAACATGGATATGATCAGCTGGACTCTCGACGCAATTGACAAAGTCTTTTCAACAAGGAAAAGAGGTTCGGGGGAGCCTGGCTGTCCTGATGGAACCATTGCTGCAGGGTACGTGGCAGACTCCTGGGATAAATGGAGAATCATGTGCCTCTCAGTCCTTTCCATCGAGGACGTGGAAGACATCTACCTATTTGGAACCGTGATCGTGGGGCACTTGCTGATTGGGCTGGGCATTGCTCTGGTGTATCGTCAAATTCGGAAGACGATGACAGCCACTCAAGGAGCCCAACGGCTGTTCGTCGCAATGGAAGAATTGGGTCGGGCTGTGGGAACACAGACTGTGGCGATTTCTGATCTGAATCGCAAAATGGATCTCATCATGGAGAAGCTTGCTGAGAAGGAGAATTAAATAGAATTTGAGAGAACCAGCACGGACACAGAGCAGGCAAGTCATTGTTTTGACTGCTCGAAGAAAACATCATCCTAATCTACGATTTGACTCCCTCGAATGGCCTTGACGCAGGAACAGGCTGTTCTGAAAAACTCCCCCGAGGACTCCTCAACGATGGACGCTTTTGACACCTGGTGTCGAACTTTGAGATCGGCCCCAGTCCACAAAAACATTTCAACATCTCACCCAAGTTAATTGGGCATACATGCACGCACCCGCCCCTTTCCCAATCAACGCCTTCACCACTGCTTAATTCCTCTTCGGGGTTGTGGACGGCTGAGTAGCACTTTATAGTGGCAGCCGGCCTCCAGGGCCCCAAATCCCCTCCCCCTCTGTTGCGAGTTGTTGTGATTATATGTATCATGTTTATGTGTGCTATGCTATGTGAGGTTTTTTCCTTGGATTCAGTCTGGACCCCTCCCGAGGGTCCAGCCTAAGACTGATATTTTTTTTACTTTTCCCCCCTTTCCAAATATCACCTTTTTCCCACCTTTTTTAAGAAGCGCTGTAAGTGGCTGATCCGTCGGCGGTCCCGTCTTGTCCCACTGTAACGTGTGTCAGCTCTTAGTGGGTCTGTGCCTTAAATGAAATGTCAGTTCTTATGTGTCTTGTACATGTTAAAGAATGGACAATAATAAAGCATCTTAAATCTTGAATCTTGAATCTTGAAGCATTCACACTCACCTCTTTCAGGAATAGAGTCCGACGCATCGCTCAGGTGGCCTTCGCCCCCCTTTTTGGTCTGTTCCTGTTGGTGCTGGAAAGCATTGACACTTTACTGTACTAACAAACCAAACCAACTCTCGTCTCTTTGAACTTGTCCAAAAGTGACAAGCGTGAACTAGGGTTGTACAGTATACCGGTAGGTACCGCGATACTAATTAATTGAACTAAACTGCCTTTGAAAAGTACCGGTACCGTTCTTTCATTTGAATGCCGCTGTGCGGCGGGGACTATAGAGCCAAGGCGCATGATGCTGAGTGTGTCAAAACGCACACACAAAGGGCATACAAGCAATAACATCATAAAGAGGAAGAATGGCAAAAAAACTACAATTCTACTGGTTAATAAAGAGGGTGCGTGAGGCGCAACATGGATATATTTGGACATGTTTCATGTGTCAGGTAAACCGTGACGAACAGGGCCATATGAATATATTATCTACTGTACTGCATACCGAACTCTGTTGGTGTGTTAACGTCAGTGTTTTGCTGTCCATTTGTTAGTTCAGGCCGATACGTGTGTGTGTGTGTGTGTGTGTGTGTGTGTGTGTGTGTGTGTGTGTGTGTGTGTGTGTGTGTGTGTGTGTGTGTGTGTGTGTGTGTGTGTGTGTGTGTGTGTGTGTGTGTGTGTGTTCTGGCAATGCTTACTTAATGGGGACGTCGCTCTGTTTACAAAGAAACTTTTTTAAATAATAGTCAGTTCCATTCTGAAGATGCCTAAGTGATTTTTAAGCTTTGACCCATAAAACATGTTTACTGGTTAGATAGAATGTGAGACATTTGCACACCAGCCCCCTCATCGGGCTGTAGCTGGTACTGCACTCGCTGCTCTGCTCATATCCCTTCCGTGATTAGTTAATCACTTCCACCTGGTCCCCATAACGAAGGAGGTTTGTCTGCAGGAGATGTCGGCCGACGGGATACGAAAATAAGCTGTTTAAACCAAAAGGTAAGCACGTCTTTCTTATAAATGGAGGTTGTTGACTATCATTTGTACAAGAACAATTTGTTCATAACCAAGTTAAGCCAAAAAATTAGGTAAGCTAGTTACGTCTTGTGAGTTAGCATAGCACGATGACTAATTTGACCTGATTCGCTGGAGAAGCTAAGCTGAGCTAAGTATAGCTCGGAAAATAAGCATGTTTTATCAATATATATTTATATATTTTACTACAAAGAGTTAAGGATGTATTTTTTGGGGGGCACCTTAGAGAAACTTTACCAACAGATGCATTTAATTAAGAACATCAGCATTGCTCCTAGAAACCTTTTGAATCACTTTGTGTTGCTTTTTTTTTTGTACAACCGCGTTACGGCCTGCAAAAGGAGCAATGTTGTTAAAAATAAAAAGTAAAAATACAAGTTTAAATGAGTTTGTATTTTATTTCTGTGGTTTAAGGTAAGATAAGATAATCCTTTAATGATCCCACAACAGGGACATTTGGGTTACCTTGTTTATGTGTTTCAAATATTGGTAAAAGAGAAAATTAATTTTCTTGAAAAGTGAAATGTGTTATCCTGGCACTAAAGGCCTACTGAAACCCACTACTACCGACCACGCAGTCTGATAGTTTATACATCAATGATGAAATCTTAACATTGCAACACATGCCAATACGGCCGGGTTGACTTATAAAGTGCAATTTTAAATTTCCCGCTAAACTTCCGGTTAAAAACGTCTATGTATGATGACGTTTGCGCGTGACGTCAGTGGTTGAAACGGAAGTATTGGGAGACATTGTATCACAATACAAACAGCTCTGTTTTCATCGCAAAATTCCACAGTATTCTGGACATCTGTGTTGGTGAATCTTTTGCAATTTGTTTAATGAACAATGGAGACTGCAAAGAAGAAAGCTGTAGGTGGGATCGGTGTTCTAGCGGCTGGCTGCAGCAACACAACCAGGAGGACTTTGAGTCGGATAGCAGACGCGCTATCCGACGCTAGCCGCCGACCGCATCGATGATCGGGCGAAGTCCTTCGTCGCGCCGTCGATCGCTGGAACGCAGGTGAGCACGGGTGTTGATGAGCAGATGAGGGCTGGCGTAGGTGGAGCGCTAATGTTTTTATCATAGCTCTGAAGTCAGCTTCAATGGCGTCGTTAGCAAAAGCATTGCTAGGCTTCAACAGGCGGCACAGCATTAACCATGTAGTTACAGGTCCAGTGTTTGGTTCGGTGTCTCCTGATAGTAGTATTGTTGATCTTCTGTCTATCCTTCCAGTCAGGGGCTTATTTATTTTGTTTCTATCTGCATTCAAGCACAATGCTATCACGTTAGCTCCGTAGCTAAAGTATTTCACCGATGTATTGTCGTGGAGATAAAAGTCACTGTGAATGTCCATTTCGCGTTCTCGACTCTCATTTTCAAGAGGATATAGTATCCGAGGTGGTTTAAAATACAAATCCGTGATCCACAATAGAAAAAGGAGAACGTGTGGAATCCAATGAGCCCTTTTACCTAAGTTACGGTCAGAGCGAAAAAAGATGCGTCCTGCACTGCACTCTAGTCCTTCACTCTCACGTTCCTCATCCACAAATCTTTCATCCTCGCTCAAATTAATGGGGTAATCGTCGCTTTCTCGGTCCGAAACGCTCTCGTTGCTGGTGTAAACAATGGGGAAATATGAGGAGCCCTTCAACCTGCGACGTCACGCTACTTCCGGTACAGGCAAGGCTTTTTTAAATCAGTGACCAAAAGTTGCGAACTTTATCGTCGATGTTCTCTACTAAATCCTTTCAGCAAAAATATGGCAATATCGCGAAATGATCAAGTATGACACATAGAATGGATCTACTATCCCCGTTTAAATTTTAAAAAATCATTTCAGTAGGCCTTTAATAGTACTGTCATTCTGTATGGTATCCATCCTTAGTTAAAACTAATATATTTTTTCCCTTGTCCCCAGAAGTGATGATCAAAAACTTGGTCCCCATTCCAAATGATAACCAGTATGTGTGTGTGTGTGTGTGTGTGTGTGTAAGTGTGTGCGTGCGTGTGTGTGTGTGTGTGTGTGTGTGTGTGTGTGCTCTGTACCTCAGGTGTGACTGCTGGTTCATTTGCAGCCCTCTCCCAGGGGACGTCCCCCATGTCTAGCAGCCCACCCCCTTCCTCCTTAAGTGTGGCTTCTTTCTGCTAATCTAATTCAGAGCAGCATGGCTGTGAATATTAACGACTTTTAGTTTGGACGCCCTTCAACCTATAATTCAACCCTAACATGAAACACACAAGGAGACTTCCTGCACGTTCAGTTACGGACTAAACTGGTTCTAAAATGACCCGCATCCTCGGCATGACGCTGCAAGTTTTAGAGAGCGGTTAAATCAATTTAACAGTAAAAATTCTAACCATACAGGTAATTAGGTCTGGAATTTAAAGATTTAAAGAAAAAAAAAAAGAGCTTCATAATTTCTATGCGTGAATCTACTGTCATTGAAATTACCCTAAAATATTGTCACAATATTCTACAGCTTTCAAAGTGTTAAAAATGAAAAATGAAAAAAATAATAATAATCTGAAACAGCAAATTATTGCTTTACTCCACGTTTTAAAATGGAAAGTGTCCATTCGCTAGCAGGAGGTGCGTCGGTAAGGAAATGATTGAATTAAAGCAACGCCTCAGCAACATGATGTGGATCAGCACACACATGACAGATGGCATTGTAGGTTGCCAAGACAATTGAGCCCTGGCGCACCCCCCAGCACCACCACCGCCACCCAACCCCCCCACTCCAGGACTGGTGGGGGATCGATAATGCCGCACGAGGCACCATGTGTTGTGTACCACTCAAATTGGTCCCCTGGGTCATGAGGACCTGAGGCCCATCAGATGGGGACACACTTATTAGAGACTCACAAGTGTTTTATCTTTTTTAGATTAAAGCAGATATAAATGTGAGCTGCTCTCATGTAATTGAATATTTTTATATTTTATATATTTTAGTTCATATATTTGTGCCCTTGCAGGATCTGAATATTTGACCTTATATGCACACTTCAGGCTCTATTCTCATTGCTCTAACACCTTGGTGTTCCACCATATATTTTAAAATACTATAACAAAACACATACAATGTAGAATAAAAGAGAAAACAGATGTAAATAAATGGGGAAAAGTTGAAATGTTGACAGTACAAACTAATGATGCACAATGTATTTTTTTCCCAAGCCAATACCGATAAAGATCAATTCCTGATTCTAAAGAGTGATACCAATAACCCATTAACTTATTTTGTATTTCCTATTTTCTAAAATGTAGTTTGTGCAAAACTTTTTTCGTGGCTGGCTTTGGAGCAAGGTTTTCAAAACACCTTGCGTTTCAGGTGGCTGATGACGTTTGATGTGTTGAAGCGCAATGTTTTTTTTCCTCCTTGCAGAATGTTTGCAGAACATTTAGTAAAACAAAGCATGGAAAATGCCTTCTTCTGAAAGTGAAGAAGTCCCAGACGATCAACACAATATTTTGAAAATGAATTATATCAAAATGGCCCCCGCATCCTTTTATTTTTCAGTGTACGGCGCTCAGTGGATAAAGTTTGGACACCCCTGCTCAAGTACTTACCATATTTTCTGGAATATAAGCCACCCATGCGACTTATAAAACGTTGCGGCTAATTTATGGATTGTTCTTAGCTGACGGACATAATGTTTTGACCTCAACAAATAGTTTTCATAAAACATAGACAGATACTGAAAAGGCGTGTATTTTTTTTTGTGTGTGTTATGGTGCCATCTTTTGGATGAGTTTGCTCACTGCATGTGCTGCGGGTTGAAAATGTACTTCTTGTTTCATTCGTCCATAGCGTTTCTTGTCAAAAGGATTCTTCATTCATCATTCAAGCAACGTTTGTAAGTTTTACAATATAACTAAAACAATTCATACTTACTAAACAGTCCCATGTGTGATGTCTGTAGGACTGTTTTCTTGCATATGTGTATGTGCTGTCGTAATGTAATCAAGTTAGAGTCGTTAGCATTAGCGAATATGCTAATGCATTTACAAGTGTCTTTGTTAGTATTATTAACTTATAATGGCATTCTGTTTGCATTTTTCCAGTTTCGTAAATTAACCAAATTGTCATAATGGAGTTATTGAGTCTGTTTCGCTGATTGGAGAGCTAGCTTCCATAGCTAGTGGCGATGACGATGACTTCTGTTTTGTTTGATCTGCTGTTTTACTGCCGTGTGACAGGCACTGTTTGGAAACAAATAAGTTATGTAAATAAACATTTACAAAATGTTTCCTACTGGTATATATCAGTGGCTTATGGTCCAATGCAGTTCATATATGTACGCATATTTATTTCTTCTAAGATTTGGGAGTGGATGCCACTTAAATACCGGTGTGCTCTATATCCTGGAAAATATGGTATACTCTATGTGTCAGCAACAAAATACTTTTGCATCACCATTTAAAGGAAAAGCCATAGCACTTCCTTCAAAACATTTTCAAAACTATAAATGACTCCTCTGAACATTAAGTTCTGTGCATGCAATTATGTGCATTCTTCATTATCCCACTCTTCGCCGTAATAATACATGTTCTGAGAAGACACCTCACTTCCTTCCCCACTCTGGGGAATTTAACTCACTGCATCCTTCGTCTTTTGCCCGGTTTTAATTACCGCTGATCATTCCTGCAGAGTATTAGACCTGCCGTCTGTGGGCGTGCATGTAGCCGCGAGGCGTTCATATATAAAAGACCAGCTAATAATGTGTCAGCCTCTTTTACCACATGACAAATGAATGCTGGCTACCTCAGCTCAGGCTGGTCATGGCAGGGGGTCAGTAGCTGCAGGGGGGGACCTTTGCTTTAATTAAACAACCTGCCGCACAGTGGAGCTGAGTGTATGCTACCGATGCTTTGTAATAATTTACAGAAAGTGTATGTTTTTTTGTATGTGTGTGCTTCATTTTTCATGCAAACAATGCAGAATAAAGTCCTTAGGCATCATGTTTTTATTGCAGTGTCAATTTTTGGCCACTTGAGAGCAGCATAGCGATTTAAAGGAGGGGTATGTGGGGTAGCCATCTTTGCTTTTATTGGCGTATTGTGTTGTCATTTTATTCTTCACACCTCAACAAAATTATATCTATAATGAAATGTTACACCTCGAAATGTATGCAAATGGAAAAATCGATGTACCTTTAATACCGTCTCAAGGACATACCTGCATCTGAAAGGCGCGTTTCGTGACCTATATGTCTATGTGGCGCCATGGCAACGCCACAAAAGCTTGCTGCACTTCAAAACAGGCAGCCAGACGCGGAGGGGCTCGGCTGGTTGGGTCGTTTGTCTCGCTGTCACCGCGATTCCAATCACTGGGATTTTAACAAGATTACCAGGAGCGAGTGGAAGCAATGGAGTACCAGCGTAATGTCATTATCAAGTGATAGAGTGCCTCAAATGTCTGTGTTATCACCATCCAGTCGCTTAACCCCTGTCAGCACGTGAAGGATCACAACCTCACTCCCCGATGATGAGACGCCTTCATGGCGGCCATTATTGTCAGATCTGCAGACGTGGGCGGGGCCCGCGTGAATGAACGTCGACTCCTCATTCGGTTGGATTATTCATTTTCATGTGTAAAAGCGTACATATTGTTGGGGAAAAAAGAGATGTTAAAAAAAAAAAGACACTGCATCCCTGCAACACAAGTGTCCATAGCAACTCATGGATGTTTTACAGACACAGGGGATTTCTTTTATCTACACCCACCATTGCTGCAGCAGCACATACAGTTTGAAAATGTTCAATTAACTCTTGTTAACTTGTCTGCTTATGTTCACGTCTCCTCTAAAATAAAGCACTTGTTCGTCATGTTCCCCATCACAGTTCATTATTCAAGCATGCCCAGAATGACAAGAATTCTCACATTCACAATTCTTGACCTTTGCAGGGCCTATTAGTTCCATGTATTTTACTGTCCCTTCAAAGAAACTGCTTGGGTAAATGTTTTGAGTAATGCAAAGACCAAAAATGTTACGTTTTGTGTCAGGGTAGTGTTGGTCGTGACCTCAGGCAGGCAAAGTGAAGGTAAAATGTATTTAATAGTCACAAGAAGCATTGGGTAAACTATGTATCATGGAGGTACAAAGCACAATGATCTAGACCTGTTCTGAGGACAGGGCTGGCATAAAGAGCATCCTGATTGGCAACCACGAACAGGTGTGTCTTGATTGCCAATCAGGGACAAGTGAGGGAGCCAGCGCACGGACGGGAGAAGCAGTAGGAGGCAAACAGGAGATGCAAACAAAAATAAGAGCACTGGATAGGAAGTACTAGTGATGTGTTGATGAAGCATGAAGCGTTTCGACACATTGCAAAACTGTATTGATACTGTGTCGATACTGTGTCACTAAATACTGACATCTGCTGGACATTAAAAATCCCTACAGGCAACCTATGGACCGACTCAACTGACACTGATTTTATGACCTAGTATATACAATAATATAAAGTTTATATTATAAACCAAGTCATTGTATTTCATTTAGGATTATTTCATATCTTAATTTAAATAAAAATATATTTGTATCTTTTTTAGATACAGTCAATAAATAATGTGGACAAGTATCGTGACTAGGATGGTAGAAGATGGGGATTGAACCCCAGTAACCCTCCGATTGCTGGCACGGCCACTCTACCAACTTCGCCACGCCGTCATTCCCGTAACTTTCTCTAGTAACAGCATTCCATGATTAAAATCAATAAATTAACATTAATAATAAATGACAGTAAAATAAGCACACGTATGACTGAGGAGTCATAGTGTAACTTTGTGTGGTGTTTGAGTTGTCCGACTTTTTGTGTGGCCATAAACGCACCAGTGGCTTAGTGGTATGCGTGTTGGTGACAGATGACAAGTTGGTTTTGGCCTGATTTGTACGGCAGAAAATGACTAGTTTTTCGAGATAGAAGTTTTTTACTCATATATTTGCAGTGCGCACAGGACGCTTGAGCAGTGCGCAGTTGCGCAGGCGCTCACCTTAGAGGGAACGTTGCTCACAGGGCACAGAGGAGGCGTCAGTGCGATACAGTTCGCGTATCGGTCACGTGACCAAAGCAGCCCATGATCGGTCATGTGACTTTCTAAAAGCGGTACGCGCACCGACACAGGGTCTCGCTCTATGAGCTCGACGCATGCGCCGATGCATGTGTGTTGCCGGACCCATCACTAGGAAGTACAACTAAATACAAGAAACTAATGATTGTAATGAGAGGCCATGACAAGATCAAGGGACTGTGGAACATGCTTAGCCCTTTGTGCAAAAGGTAGGCAATAATAAGAGGGGTAGGGTAGCTAAATATTGTACTCAAGAGAGAGACTGTAGTTAAAGTAAAAGTAGTCATCCAAATATTGTATTATTTGAGTAGGAGTCTGGTTAATCTAGTACCTATGTTTAATGGTACTTGCATTACAACTATAGTTGGCGTGTGTGTGCGTGTGTGTGTGCGTGTGTGTGCACACGATAAATATAGAGGCCCTGTTTACACTGCACACCAAATCAGATATTTTGGCCCTCAAGTGACACAGATCTGATTTTTTTTTGCCAGTCTAAATGCGCCAAGGTTCTTTAAATATGATCTTTTGGCATCAGATTCAGGCCACATCAGGAGGTAGTCCTGAATCCCATTGGAAACGAATCTTTAGAAATGTGACTTCAGTCTAAACGCAATGCGAACTGAATGTGAGTTTTTCGTCAGCTTTGGGCGACCTACGTCACTCACGTGCGACGGAAAGACACAGTCGCCAGCGGAAGTGGATATTTTATCCCGAAACATCCGGGTTCGGTGAGAAAAGTCTATTTAAGACGACCACATTTTCGGTGCGTCACTTGTCAATAGTGCACAAATAATAGGCTATATGTAATACATAAATATATATTTTGATTCCGAAGAAATGTTGAAAGACCGGAATTGAAGCTGTGGCACATTTTCTTACATGTGAGTTAAAAAATAAAGCTCCCGCAGATCCACGCTGATGTCACTGTTCTGTATCCCTATACACTGTTTGTTGGTCTAATCTTGAACGGGTTTGTGCTGAAAACATAGTTTTGTTGTACTTGTGCAATGACAATAAAGTCCTATCCTATCCTATCCTATCCTAATATATTACACTATATACATTAATTCATACATTATATTACTTTAATTTATTTTCAAGTGAAAAATCACTCCTTTTTAAAGATGTGGAGACTTACATTATATTTTATTTTGTAGTAGTAGCTGTTTTCACTTTATCACACTATGCATGCAAGTTACGTGGAGGCCACATTGGGGCCACATTGGGGCCACATTCACATTTACACTGGAGTTTGATAAATATTACATTTTACTTGCAGTGTAAACAGTCAGCTAGAAACATGCACATTTTTTTTTAAATTCCAATTTGGGCCTGCAGTGTATACACAGTCAGAGCACAAAATACACACATCTTAATGTCACTTATGACAATGCAACAGGGCTGATGATTTTTTTGCACAGCTAAAACATACAAAAACATCTACAGTACAACTTACTGTAACGTGTTTACTTGAGTTACAGGTGGAGTTCTTGTAGGCTGAAAAGTGAACATTTCTGCTGACTAGTGTTGTCCAGATACCAATATTTTGGTACTGGTACATGTACTAAAATTATTTTGATACTTTTCGATACTTTTCTAAATAAAGGGGACCACAAAAAGTTGCATTACTGGTTTTATTTTAACAAAAAATGTTACGGTACATTAAACATATGTTTCAAGTTTGTCCTTAAATAAAATAGTGAACATAGACAGACAACTTCTCTTTTAGTAGTAAGTAAGCAAACAAAGGCTCCTAATTTAGCTGCTGACATATGCAGTATAACATATTGTGTCATTTTCCATTCTATCATTTTGTCAAAATTATTAAAGACAAGTGGTAGAAAATGAATTATTAATCTACTTGTTCATTTACTGTTAATATCTGCTTACTTTCTCTTTTAAGATGTTCTATCTACACTTCTGTTAAAATGTAATAATCACTTATTCTTCTATTGTTCGATACTTTACATTAGTTTTGGTTGATACCACAAATTTGTGTGTCAATCCGATACCAAGTAGTTACAGGATCATACAGGGTGACACAAAAAAAGCGTTCATCACCTAAACTTGAATAACTTTTGAAATAATTAATCAATTATTTTTATTTTTCAGATTTACCAAGAAGAATTAATGTTCTAAAAGTTTAGAAAATTTCAACTTCGAGATGCCATGGACTACTGAACAAAAGACATTTATAGTTGAGGCCTATTTTCGGCTGAATTCTATCCACACGGCTCAATTGCAATTCAAAGAACGGTTTGGATGTCGTGAATTTCCTGCCCACACAATGATCTACAGATGGGTCAACAAGTTCCGAACCCGTGGGACTGTTAATAACCTCAATCGTAAAGATACTAACAGACAATCACACTCTGGACGACCAAAATCATCAAGGACACCACAGAACGTTGATGCAGTCAGAGACTCTGTTGTTCGCAGCCCACACAAGTATGGGCGTCGACGAAGTCAGGAGCTTGGAATGAACTGGGAGTCTGTGCGGAGAATTTTGATTGCAGATCTCGACCTCTATCCTTACAGGATACAGATTAAACAAAAGCTTACACCTGCCGACATGAGAAAACGAGTGATCATGTGCCAGTGGTTTTGCGATAAGATTGACCCTGCGCCCGACTTACTTGACAATGTCTGATTTTCGGATGAGGCACATTTTCTGCTGTCAGGTCATGTGAACTCTAAGAACATCTTCTGGGGTAGCACACCCCCTGAGTACGGTCTGCAAAGGCCATTACACTCTGTCAAGTGCACTGCATGGGTCGCCATCTCCAAACATGGCATCATTGGACCATTCTGGTTCGAGGACGACAACGAGCGGTTCGAAAATAGGCCTCCACTATAAATGTCTTTTGTTCAGTAGTCCATGGCATCTCGAAGTTGAAATTTTCTAAACTTTTAGAACATTAATTCTTCTTGGTAAATCTGAAAAATAAAAAGAAATGATTAATTATTTCAAAAGTTATTCAAGTTTAGGTGATTGTAGGTGACCCTTGTACATTGGTCATATTCAAAGTCCTCATGTGTCCAGGGACATATTTCCTGAGTTTATAAACACAATATGAATTAAAAAAAAATGAAAGAAGATGTTGTGATGCCAAAAAATATCGACGTAATCATAGTAGTATTGAGTAGATACGCCCCTGTACTTGGTATCATTACAGTGGATGTCAGGTGTAGATCCACCAATGGCGTTTGTTTACATTTTGACGCCGGTGAGCTATGGTGTGTAGTGAAGCATGTTTAGCTATTCCTCGTCCTGCAGGGATGATACTTGTAAGAAATGTACTTTGTCACCATGGACGTGAGGATTAGTGATTTAGAAGTAGCTAAAACAGTGTTGACAGCGGCTGGACTTTAGCTGCTAGCTAGCTAGCCATGTCTTAAAGCACCTCTTCCTTAGGGTGTTTCAGTGTTATGACTTCACCTTTATCTTTAGTTTTTAAGCCAAAATGCATCCATTCTCCCTTTTCTGTCTACACACTGTGTCTGCTTGTAAGCACCCCGTGATTGTGCGCTGCCGAACATGCTCCTCTGCTCGTAAACCAGCAATGACACAACGTTACGACGAGGGGGGGGTGGTGGACCGGTACTTTTCGGAGGCGGTATAGTACCGAATATGATTCATTAATATCGCGGTACTATACTAATACCGTTATACCGTACAACCCTACTGCTGACACAAACGGCAGCGGATGATATCGCTGTTCTTTTTCGTAGTTTGTAAGGTAAGTATCGACTGAAGAGGTGTGCTGCCTCTTTTGACTGCGAGTCGCTGGCCTTTTTTGTCCTCGATGCAGTCCTGCGACATAAACTAGTGTGCGGCCACCAGTAATTGTGTGCCTGCTGATTGGCGAAAAGAGAGTTAAATGACACAAGTGCTTAGGTTGGATTGGTGAAAGAGAGTCATGTGACAGTGCCGGCTCGAAGAAGTCTCTCTGACAAGCCAAAACAATATACTGTATGTATTAGAGATTAAAATAATGGTAGCGATTGGAATGAAATTCAATGTAACAGAGTGAAAGTATAGAGTTTCTTCTTCACAAAAATACTCAAGTAAAAGTAAAAGGTATGTGGCATTAAAACTACTCCCAGAAGGTAAAAATAACGTCACTACCCACCTCTGGCGATACCAAAAATGTTGATATTAAGCCGATACCAAGTAAAAACGTGGCCAGTATCGCCGATATCGATACTTTTTTACATGGACATTTTTCCAAAATAATTGTATAATATTGTAATATTGTAATTTTCTGAGTTTTGGCTTGATGTCGTTGATCCGGATTATAATATTTTCTTTTATTAGCGTGACAAAATAAAATATGGACAAAAAGCAGTGTTAGTGAAGTATTCTCCATTGGGGGCGAGTTTTGAAAAAGGAACAGAGGCATGTATCTGTTTGCTCCCCTCACCTCCCAGGGGGTGAACAAGGGGATGGGTCAAATGCAGAGGGTAATTTCACCACACCTAGTGTGTGTGTGACTATCAGTGGTACTTTAACTTTAACTGTTTGTGCAGTTCTTGGAGGTAAAAAGTGTGTTTGTGACTTTAGCATTAACGTTTGCTTCTTTTTTTTTTAGTTGGCGTGAGAAAATAAAATGACTGCAGATTGAAAGTTTAGGTCGAACACTTCTGTCTTACTCTAGTGATCTTGGGAAGAAAAACAAAACGTTTTGAAGAAGGGGACAGAGTGTATGTGTGACTCATGCGCGCATGGAGGTGTAGCATCTCTGCAGTGTGTGAGTGAGTCACTATGCAGCATTCGCCCAGCAAAGGGACAGCATGAGGGAGGGAGCTGAGGAGAGGAGCTGATAACAAAGGACGCTGATGTGATGAAAGGGAGATAGTGACTTTATCGCATCCTTTTTGTCATTTTTTTTTTATTGAAGGGAGACTTTTAGTGGGAATTCAATAGATACATCTTATTGTTTTTTCATGCTTTGAGGAAACATCCATTCTGCAGCCTTCTGTCATATAGTCATTATTTATTTATTCTAAAGACTTATGGACACTGCCATTTAACAAATATTAAATATCACCAGTGTTGATGAGGTTGTATCACATCTACAGTGTGTCTTATCTGTGACAGTCCTCCAACACTCTCTTCCTGAGGTGTCTGCTCTCACAGTTTCAGCTCTTAAAGGCACAGTTCATGAATATTTTACCAGCGCAATATCACAGAGCCAGATCAATTTCCTGCCTGTGTGCTGTTAAGGTGCCATCAAAAATGGCTGCAGTTAGCCCACAATCTGGTTTGATTCCTTTCCCTGTTTAACTGTTGTGTGCGGTGCAATTACCTGTAATTGCGAGGCAATTTCCAGCAGTGATGGGGAAATTGCAGGTTTGGTGTGGTGTCGTTCACAGCTGCAATTACGGTGAGTGGTTTAATAATATGACAGGTTTCTTTATGTTATTATCTAATACAGGGGTGACAAACTCATTTTAGATCGGGGGCCACATGGAGAAAAATGTACTCCCAAGTGGGCCGGACTGGTTAAATCTTGGCCTGATATCTTAAAAATATAGAGAACTTCAGATTGTTTTCTTTGTTTAAAAATACAACAAGCACATTCTGAAAGTGTACAAATCATAATGTTGTTGTTGTTGTTTTTTTTTACACTTTCATGTTGCGGTTAATAGTATTCTATCTTTATTTGTCGTTATTTATACTTTCTGAATAAATTATGTGATCATGTTCATCAGTCAACACATTGGTGTTAATTTTCAATCTATCAAGATAAAAAAATTATATCAAAATCAAATTACAGGATGTTATTTATGTATTTTGCTAATTTTCCTCGACTGGTGCATTAAAATCATGTGGTTTATTTTTTTGTACATATGTAGCATCATCTACAGCAGGGGTCCCCAAACTTTTTGACTCGGGGGCCGCATTGGGTTAAAAAACATTTTGGCCGGGGGCCGGGCTGTATATATATATATATATATATATATGTATGTATATGTATGTATATATATATATATATATATATATATATATATATATATATATATATATATATATATATATATATATATATATACATATATATATATATATATATATATATATATATATATATATATATATATATATATATATATATATATATATATATATATATATATATATATATAGATAGATATATATATGTATATATATATATATATATATATATATATATATATATGTATATATATATATAGATATATATATATATATATATATATATATATATATATATATATATATATATATATATATATATATATATATATATATATATATATATATATATATATACATACATATATACATTGTCTTTATATTCCAGCGAGTTAATCCGCTTTGTCATTTAACATCAATTAACATTGATGTTCATCAACATTTAACATTGTCACGTTATCGATGGGAAAATTCATTTTTAGACAATATGATTTGCCTGAGCGGCTAGGAGACACCGAGAGTAACAAGCGGTATAAAATGGATTAGAAAGGAAAGATAAAAGATAAAAAAATAAAATAAAAAATAAATAAACTTTTTTTTTTTTTTTTTAACTTGGGACTTCCCGTGGGCCGAATTTTGGATGCTGGGGGGCCGGATCCGGCCCGCGGGCCATAGTTTGGGGACCCCTGATCTACAGAGATACAAAGAATTGCTGTTGTGACATCTAGTGGACACATTTAGAACAGCAGTTTCTTCCGTTCAAAAATTTCGGCTCATTTTTATACTTAGCAAACTCATCCCGCGGGTCGGATAAAACCTGTTCGGGCCATACGTTTGACACCCCTGATTCATAAAAAATAGATTTATTGTGATTAGTGGGAGTGTCCACTTTGAATCACTTTATATGAAATAAATGTTTTGGAATTGATTTAATGTATGTTTACATTTTGTAGAATGATAAACATTGGCATCTGTTTGGTTTTATTTTTTTTTTTAAATAACACAAAGGAAGTACATTTACTATATTAAATCTAATTGGATATTACTTGATGTTAAGTACTAGTAGTATTGTTGTCCCTACACTTTCATTAGATATGAAAGCGTATCTTCATTTCTAAATACATTTTTAAAATTAGATTTATGGTGTGTGAGTGTGTGTGTGTGTGTGTGTGTGTGTGTGTGTGTGTGTGTGTGTGTGTGTGTGTGTGTGTGTGTGTGTGTGTGTGTGTGTGTGTGTGTGTGTGTGTGTGTGTGTGTGTGTGTGTGTGTGTGTGTGTGTGTGTGTGTGTGTGTGTGTGTGTGTGTGTGTGTGTGTCAGCCACTGTGAGCCCATCAGTGACAAGCAAGAGAACAAAAGGAGCCTCAATGCTTGGATTTTTTTGGTGAACACCCCCCACCCCCTCGCAAAAAAAAACCTTGAGCACACACAACACACACATGCTCCCATCTGCTGACATGGCATTAAGAGGCGAAGTAGCCTTCAATGAAAACACACAAAAAAACAAAAAAACACACGTCTTGGTGTGGGCTTAATTAACGTCCCCCTTTATTAATTCATAATAGATCTGCAAAATCCTTTGGAGCACTGCTGATACCACAGCTCACATTTTTAAAAAAGGAACATGCTTTTCAAACTAACCATCAGGTTGCCTGTTTACAAATGTTAAACATTGAAATAATAAACTTTAACTTGGAAATTGTTTTAAGTTGTTGCAGATGTTATCTCATCTTATTGTGTTAATCTATTTTGATATACAGGTGGTTGTATACAGAATGAGGGTAGGGCATTTTGGGCTTTGCTTCTTCCTGGTCCTGTATTTTAATATTACTAATGCTTTTAACCCGGATATACTGTAATTAATCTTAACTCATACATTATACCGCAATAATAAAAACAAAAAAATCACATGCATTAACGCCTTAACGTTGACAGTACCTAGTAATAATATAATCATAATAATAATATTGTAATGTCATGATTCATATTATTATTATCATGATAATCCCACTTATTTTTACTTTACACTCTGAAGTAGACAGTTTTATAATCATATTAAAGTAAATAATGGCAGGTTATATGAGTATTACAATTCCTATTATGGCGACTTTATAGTGAAACAGTTAGCACTTTTTTCTAAAAAAAAAAAAAAAAACTTAAGAGAAAAAAAATCTATATTTTTGGAGGGTTTATGTTCAAGATATGTTAATCCCATATTTAAAATATCTGAAATTTAAAGGTTTTTACATGAATTTAGAAATACTGGTTACAACCAAATCAATGCAATAATTAGAATTATAGTGCATGTAGACATACAAAGTGTGTGTGTGTGTGTATGGGGTGGCAACGCTGGGTTTAGGGTGGGATGGGCGACCCTTTATGAGTCTTTGTATGAGGGCCCAGATTAGATGCTATGCCCCTCCCTGTGTTTATAAAAAGTGAGCTTTGAAATAACACATTTGGCACTTCTTGCTTGCTGTTAATATGACTACTAGCTCGCATATGAAGTCGTCTGATACAGTTCCCCAATATCGTGCAATACTGTGTCCAAATTGCTACATTATCAAGGTCAAAAGGTTTCGCATGAAGTTGGGCATTTCTTGTTCATCACTTAATTCCTACAGAATGTAATTTGGGACAAAACTGTCACGACCTGTCAGGTCTGACATGTTCTTGTCTTTCCTTATTTTCTGTATTGGTTTTCTGTCCAGCGCTCTTGTTTCTGTTCACTTCCTGTCTAGTTTCATCACTCTGGCCTGAGCGTTGCTTCCCTCACCTGTTCCTGGTTGCCAATCAGGCTTCTTTGTAAGCCGACCTGCCCTGCAGACAGGGCTGGAAGATAACCTTGCTAATGTTATGTCGCTTTGCTAACTGGCATCGCTTTGTGCATTCCCCACTGCATAAGTTGTTTTTTTGATTATTAAAAGACTCATACCTGCATGTCACCACCTGTTTCCTGCATCTTGAGGTCACAACTACTGCGGCAATGCTCGAACTTAACAATAACAATGATAACCTTTGTCACTGCTTTTTGCTGGTATCACCAGAAATTTGTATATAAAGTCATTTGGTACAGTTCCCTTATAATGTGCAATACTGGGTCCACACTCTTGGATCCAAACTAATTAGGGATGAACATTTGCATTAAGTGGGGCATTTCTTCTTCATAACTTGGCACCCATGTCCTTGTTCTTATACCCAAAATGTAATCTAAGAATAACTATATGGATGGCTCAGACGGTAGAATGGACGTGCCAGCGACTTGAGGGTTCCAGGTTTCAATCCCAGCTTCCGCCATCGTAGTCATGGCCGTTGTGTCCTTGGGCAAGACACTGCACCCACCTTGGTCGTGATCGGAGGGGACGCAGGCGCAAATTGGCAGCCACCCTTCTGTCAGTCTACCCTAAATGTAGCTTACCACCATGTACATGAAGAGTGAACGAAGGAGGGGTTCTCAGTTCTCTGTGTAGCCCTTTGAGTGTTTAGAAAAGCGCTATATGAATCTAATCAATTAGTCCATAGTAGGGTTGTACAGTATACCGATATTAGTATAGTACCGGGATACTAATGAATCATATTCGGTACTATACCGCCTCTGAAAAGTACCGGTCCACCACCCCCCGCTCCACCCGTCGTCGTCACATTGTGTCATTGCTGGTTTACGAGCAGAGGGGCATGTTCGGCAGCGCACAATTACAGAGTACTTACAAGCGGACGCATTTTGCTAAAGATAAAGATGAAGCTATCACACTGAAACGCCCTCAGGAAGAGGTGCTTTAAGACATGGCTAGCTAGCTCGCGGCTAAAGTCCAGCCGCACTCGGCAGTGTTTCAGCTACTTCTAAATCACTAATCCTCGCCTCCATGGCGACAAATAAAGTATCGTCTTCAGATCCTCAGTTCGACTCAGATTTTAAATTCGAAAAACAAATCAGTAGCGTCGGTCAAAAAAGCTTTTATCAATTACGCCAAATAGCGAAAGTGAAACCGCTTCTATCAGGACATGATCTCGAGAAATGAATCCACACCTTTATCTCGACTCGTCTTGACTACTGCAATGCCCTGTATGTAGGCATTAGCCAGGCCTCCCTCGCCCGCCTGCAGCTCATGCAGAACTCTGCTGCTCGTCTGCTAACACAGACCCGCAGACGTGAGCACATCACCCCTATATTAGCTTCCCTTCACTGGCTCCCTGTGCGTTACCGAATCAACTTTAAACTCCTTTTATTTGTTTTTAAATGTCGAAACAACCTCGCGCCAACATATCTCTCCGACCTCCTTCAGCCTTACTGCCCCACCCGATCCCTAAGATCAGCCGATCAGCTGCTACTGACGGTCCCTGACACAAGGCTGAAGCTTAGAGGTGACAGAGCTTTCGCCGCTGCTGCTCCCAAGCTCTGGAACGACCTACCTCTGAGTGTTAGACAAGCCTCCTCTCTTCCTGTTTTTAAATCTCTCTTAAAAACATACTTTTATTCCATGGCTTTTAATACTGAGTGATATCCATCCTGCAATGGCGTCCCATAATACACCTGCTGTGAACCTGTTTTTATGTTTTTATGTTTTATTTATTTTATTTTATTTATGTATTTTTTATCGTGTTCTGTTTGTGTTGTGTTGTGTTTGCTCGGTACTCGTATTATCTTTTAACCTGCCCATTGTACAGTACTTTGGCTACCAATGTGGTACATTTTAAATGTGCTTTATGAATAAAGTTGATTTGATTCGATTTGATTACTTCTAAATCACTAATTCTCGCCTCCATGGCGACAAATAAAGTATCGTCCTTGAAGGACGAGGAATAGCTTAACATGTTTCACTACACCTAGCATCCACTGTAATGATACCAAGTACAGGAGCGTATCTAGTCGTTACTACTATGATTACGTTGATATTTTTTGACATCACAACATCTTCTGGTTTTTCTAAATGTATATTATGTTTATAAACTCAGGATATATGTCCCTGGACACATGAGGACTTTGAATATGACCAATGTACGATCCTGTAACTACCTGGTATCGGATTGATACCCACATTTGTGGTATCACCCAAAACTAATGTAAAGCATCCAAACAGCAGAAGAATAAGTGATGATTACATTTTAACAGAAGTGTAAATAAGTGTTAAAGACAAAATAAGCAGATATTAACAGTAAATGAACAAGTAGATTAATAATTAATTTTCTACCACTTGTCCTTAATAATTTTGACAAAATAATTGAACGATAAATGATACGATATGTTACTGCATATGTCAGTAGACTAAATTAGGAGCCTTTGTTTGTTTACTTACTACTAAAAGACAAGTTGTCTTGTATGTTCACTATTTTATTTAAGGACAAACTTGCAATAAGAAACATATGTTTAATGTACCCTAAGATTTTGTTAAAATAAAGCCATTTATGAAATTTTTTGTGGTGCCCTTTATTTAGAAAAGTATTGAAAAGTACTGAAAAGAATCAAAATAATTTTGGTACCAGTACCAAAATATTGGTATCGGGACAACACAAGTCCATAGTGGAGGATGTCTTTGGTAGAGGTAACACAAAAAGGCAAGGAGTTGTTGCTGCGCATAAACGTATCTTTGAGGTGTTTCAGAGCAACCAAGAACGCATGAGTCCTCTTTTTTTTAATTTTTTTAAAGCAAACAAGTCCGACACCTCAGAGACAGAAGACAAACGCACACAGAAGGCCAGCGTGCTTTCTGCAAGACACTCAGGTGCACGCCACAAAATCTTGTGTGTTGTGTTTGTGTGTTTGTATAGCCAGGGTCTGATGAAGGACAGTTTCTGACTTCCTAATTTTAGAGTGCCTCGCCCCAGAGGCTCCCTGCTGACGAGCCTATGACGCACTTCCTGGCAAGGTGGTGGTAGGAAGCTGCGTATGAGGGGGGGGGGGTTAGTCAACCTAAGTATATCAGCTCTGGTGTTGCTGCTGAAAGCCGGCACGTGCATCCAATCACGCATCCTGACTAGTGCAGGAGGAGGACCGCGTGGGAGCCAACCGGCGATGACCCACGCCCTGTTGTTCTCAGCATTAACACACAAGCGTATAGAAATAGAAATACAATATTTTATGTGAGGAGTGGCGGTGAAGAGAAGAGCACCAAGGACAGCTCATGTGGGAGGAATGGATCCTGTTTAATCATTGGAAAACAAAGTTTGGGGTTGGTTTTATTAAAAACATTATTTTACTTGTGTTGCATGTAAAGCCGGACTTTTTTTAATTTATTGTCTAGTTAATTGGTGGTGTAGACACACTATGCAAATCAGGAGCTTATTTATGAGCGACATAACCTCTCAGGGGCCTTCACACGACATGAGCACAGCCCCCGAAGTCATTAAAGAGTGATTTTGGCATCTATTTAGACACACACACACCCACACACACACACACACACATACACACTCTTGTATTTGTTACCTTTTGGAGACCTCCGAAAAATGCCTCCCTCTTCAGGACCATCCTTTCTAGATATATAAAGGTTTGTATTTACAACATTAATAATGTATACATGCTATGCAAATATAAAAAATCTTGTTGTGAAAAATGAGTTGGAATTTTACAAGAAAAGGGTCACAATTTAGATTTTGGCGGTATAACAATAAAAGTCGTAATTTTGCTCAACGCAAGTCGAATTTTTACAAGAAAAACTGAACATTTGTGCAATATTGTGATAAAAGTGGGAACTTTACTCAATAATGGTCGCAATTTTACAAGTAAAGGTTAACATTTTGGCAAAAGAGTCGTAATTTTACTCGACAAAAGTCACGATTTTATAAGAAAACTTCAAAAAGTTGGCAAAATTATAATAATAATTGGAATTTTACTTGGCAAAATGATGACCAAAGTCATTATTTTACTCAAAAAATGTCACTATTTTACAAGAACAACAGAAAAAAATGGCAATATTGTTATAAAAGTCAGAATTTTATGACAAATGTCACCATTTTGCATTAAAAAGTAATATTTTTTATGAAAAAATATTGCAATATTACAGATACAGAAATAATTTGAGAAATTGTTACCAATTTCATTAAAAAAAAGTCGACACATTGTGAGAAAAAGACTGCTTTTAGTTTATTTATTTATTTTGTGAATTATTTGTTTGTAATTGGTTTTTAATCTTCATTATTTACTCCAAGTTATTACAGTATGTCTCTATATCCATATTTATTTAGTTTTTTTTAATTAATTTTGGCCAAATGGAGCGCATTTCAATATATTACACACACTTGTTATTGCATAAGTTGGCCAGAAGGGGAGCACTTCAAATTTTTACACACACTTGTTATTTCATATGTTGACCAGAGGGGGAGCACTTTTAAAACCGACTCACAGTCAATTTGAAAAAACCTTCTTTATTGGGACCACCCTAATTTTGATAGATTTCACCACCAGGGGTGCAAATGAGACATTATCTATTAGATGCAATGATTTTCTGTAATTGGGACCATGATTTAGATCCTAACTTGTTCACCGGTCCTCTTATGGAAGGTACTTTTCCTTGTTGGTGTCTCAAGAAGGGTAGAAATACAAGAACACACACACACACACATTCTTGCATAAGTTACCTTCTTGAGACCTCCAAAAAATGCCTCCCTCTTCAGGACCATAAAGGTTTGTGTTTGCAACACTAATAATATATACATGCTATGCAAATATAAAAAATCTTGTGAAAAATGAGTTGGAATTTCACAAGAAAAAGGTCACCATTTCACAGAAATAACTTAGATTTTGGCGGTATTATAATAAAAGTCGTAATTTTGCTCAACGCAAGTCAATTTTTTACAAGAAAAACTGAACATTTGAGCAATATTGTGATAAAAGTTGGAATTTTACTCAATAACGGATGCAATTTTACAAGAAAAGATTAACATTTTTGCAAAAGAGTTGTAATTTTACACGACAAAAGTCACGATTTCATAAGAAAACTTTAAAAAGTTGGCAAAATTATAATAATAATCGGAATTTTACTTGGCAAAATGATGACCAAAGTCATAATTTTACTCGAAAAATGTCACTATTTTACAAGAACAATAGAAAAAAATGGCAATATTGTTATAAAAGTCAGAATTTTATGACAAATGTCACTATTTTGCATTAAAAAGTAATATTTTTTACGAGAAAATATTGCAATATTACAGATACAGAAAGAATTTGAGAAATTGTTACCAATTTCATAAGAAAAAAGTCGACACATTGTGAGAAAAAGACTGCTTTTAGTTTATTTTGTTTACTTTTTGAATATTTTGTTTGTAATTGGTTTTTAATCTTCATTATTTACTTCAAGTTATTACAGTATATCTCTATATCCATATTTATTTTGTTTTTTTAATTAATTTTGGCCAAAGGGAGCGCATTTCAATGTATTACACACACTTGTTATTGCATATGTTGGCCAGAAGGGGAGCACTTCAAATTTTTACACACACTTGTTATTTCATGTGTTGACCAAAGGGGGAGCACTTTTAAAACCGACTCACAGTCTATTTGAAAAAACCTTCCTTATTGGGACCAACCTAATTTTGATAGATTTCACCACCAGGGGTGCAAATACTTTTCCTTGTTGGTGTCTCAAAAAGGGTAGAAATACAAGAACACACACACACACACACACACACACACACACACATTTAAGGTCCCCTGGGGCAGTAGCAACACCTGCCTCCACCCACATCCGTACAGCCATTTGAGATGGCGAGCATATGTGCCAGCCTTCACTTCTGCACACGCCCACACGTTATATTTCCCGTGCACAACGCAAATGAAAACATTTAAATGTCAAGCGAACAGTTAAAGAAAACCGGGGACGTCTTTAACCGACCTGGTGACGTCTTTGAGCACCCACACGCGCATCCGTGTTGTCGCCTCCATCAATCTCAGAGTGTGGGCGTGGTCAGCGGGGCAGTGGGGAGTGGCATGTTTTGTGTAATAAGTGGATTGATGGTCACGGGAGGTTATGGGTCACCTCCCTCACTTGCACTGGGACAGGATGACGGTTCTGGCTGGTTGACTCTGAGAAAATAGCATTTTGACGCGTCTATGGAGCTTGGCAAATTAACAAAACCAATAAATTGAAGCCATGAAACACACACACATAATTCTTTATGGCCTCTTATTCAAAGGTTGCACATAAGTAATGTCTGTGTTGCTTTATCATATTTTACAAGCTGCACTCTATTCTCACACTTATGATACAAATGGTATTTATAATTGGCGCCTTAAATGTTGAGAGAGGTGACATGATTGTACCGTTGGTTAGTACATTTAGGCCATTTGACAGTGAGTTTTTTTAGTTTAGATTTTAACGGACATACAGTCTTATCAACATATATGTAAGAACCATGTAGACCAGGGGTGTCCAAACTTTTTCCACTGAGGGCCGCACACGGAAAAATTAAAGCATGTGGGGGCCATTTTGATATTTTTCATTTTCAAACCATAATGAAATATATGCATTTTTTATTTATTTTACCTTTAGGGGTCCCGGGTACCATAAAGGGTCTCAGTCATTAAAATGTTAAAAATAAGTCAGATTATTATTATTTTTTAATTATTTAACGCTTACAGTAAATCTCTATATCAACTTCAAGTTGATATAAAGTAATACAAATTAAAAAAAATGATTTATGGCTTTTCTGTCAAAACCAACTTAGTTTTTTTATAGTAAAACTGAAATATGCAGTATTTAGTAATTAGAGCCCTAAAAGATCAATAATGCAGGACACCATTGATTTTAATTCTTTCATATTTTTGAGTAATCACATTGAAAAGATAAATAAAAAATCACTAAATATATTTGGGATGCAAAAGGTGCCCCACTCATAAAGTGATACATTTTTATTAGGTTTTTCCTTTACTTTCAACACTTAAGTTACGAGATCAACTTCAGATATATCTGTCGATTTTATGCTGGAACTATTATTTTGTTTGTTTTATGCGCTTTTGTCAAAGAACACGTTGATGTTTTTATATGGCAACCACACAATATATGCAATATTTACCACATAAAACATATTAAAGTGAAATATTTGAAGTAATTGGAGCCCTGAAAATAATTCATTATAACATGGATTTTTTGTCATTATTTTTTTTTTTGAGCAATGGCAAAAAAAGAGAAATGAAAAAAGACAAAAGAAAAAAAAACAGTCTGCATGGCAGCTTTTGTGTCAACATTGCAACTTTTTCTCGTTAGATTTCACCTCATTCCACTTTTTTTAATGTTCTTTTTTATTTTTACAATAGTATTTCCAGAATGTGTGGCGGGCCGGTATACAATTAGCTGCGGGCCGCAAATGGCCCCCGGGCCGCACTTTGGACACCCCTGATGTAGGCTCAATTCTGTACAAAGGAAATATAAGTTGAACACATACATTAGGAAGAGGATTCATAAGGCCCCATTCGTCACGGTTTACCTGACGCATGAAACGTGACGAACTGGGAAATTCCAACTTTGACCACAGCGTCAGTTGCTATGTAGAGTGGCGCTTTCCATCATTTTCAGCAGACTGCATTGCAAATAATTGACCCCCCTACATTCTCCTCACACGAGATCTACCCAGGAATAGGGCCATATGCACTAAATCCCTTCCCTACTGTATAATTGTTTTCTTTTTCTAAAATACTACTAACTCATGTCAAAGATGTGTGATGTTACAGTTTATATAACTAGAAAAAGCTAGCTCAGCAGAACATGTGAAATCGGCAAAATGAGATTTAAAAAAAAGTTGGTGTGTTAATTTTAGCAATAATAAAGTAGTTGACTCTGAAGTGTATACCTGCAAAATTTGCCAAAAAAATCTAACATGCTATTAATAGCATGCTAATATTTACAAGTCCGGCTAACTTGTAAATGCCGGAATGCACCACTAGTCAACTAGTGGAGTAGTGGTGCATTCCATTAATCTTGGAAGTTGGAAGTGGAAACTGGGAATGACGACACAGCTGAGTTGTGAAGGTTCAAGTTACGAGGTCGCAAATCAAGATGGCAACATCCACGAAAGCTATTCATTCGCTTGCCTTATCTGAATATAAATAACTAATATAATATAAATAAATAATAATTTACATTACAGTAACATTACGACGTATGTAAACGTCCAACAATTAGGGATGGGAATTGATAAGATTTTTACAATTCCACATCTACTTTCTATTCTGCTTAACGGTTTGGTTCTTTATGGATTCTCATTTGGACAAAAGGATAGAAAACATGTTGATTAGTAGGTCTGTGAATCTTTGGGTGTCCCACAATTCGATTCAATATCGATTCTTGGGGTCACGATTCGATTCAAAATCGATTTTTTTTTTTTACAATTCAACACGATTCTCGATTCAAAAACGATTTTTTTTCCGATTCAAAAGGATTCTCTATTCATTCAATACATAGGATTTCAGCAGGATCTACCCCAGTCTGCTGACATGCAAGCAGAGTAGTAGATTTTTGTAAAAAGCTTTTATAATTGTAAAGGACAATGTTTTATCAACTGATTGCAATAATGTAAATTTGTTTTAACTATTAAATGAACCAAAAATATGACTTATTTTATCTTTGAGAAAATATTGGACACAGTGTGTTGTCAAGCTTATGAGATGCGATGCAAGTGTTGTGATTTAGGGCTATATAAATAAACATTGATTGATTGATTGATTGAAGTGTAAGCCACTGTGACACTATTGTTCTTTTTTTTTTTTTTTTATAAATGTCTAATGATAATGTCAATGAGGGATTTTTAATCACTGCTATGTTGAAATTGTAACTAATATTGATACTGTTGTTGATAATATTCATTTTTGTTTCACTACTTTTGGTTTGTTCTGTGTCGTGTTTGTGTCTCCTCTCAATTGCTCTGTTTATTGCAGTTCTGAGTGTTGCTGGGTCGGGTTTGGTTTTGGAATTTGATTGCATTGTTATGGTATTGCTGTGTATTGTTTTGTTGGATTGATTAATTTAAAAAAAATAAAAAAGAAAGAAAATACATTTTTTATAAATAAATACAATTTAAAAAATCGATTTTTTAAAAATGAGAATCGATTCTGAATCGCACAACGTGAGAATAGCGATTCGAATTTGAATCGATTTTTTCCCACACCCCTAATGATTAGCATCAACTTTGTTTAGTTTAGAAAAGTATGAGTATACAAACAGACCCACAGCCTTGATGGTTGCTAGAAAATAAATGTTTTGCTTATAATATAACCGTGATGTAATAATAAATATTCTACTGTAGTAATAAAGAAAACACAACATTAATTATTTTGTGATCAATCACAATTACACAAAAAATGTTAAGTAACATGTTTAACGATTATTAACTAGAAATGAAAAGTATTATTTTTCAAAAATGTATAGACAGTATGTATGCTAAGTATAACTACGTCAGTCAATGACAAATACAAGCAAGTCAAGTTAGTGGTACTTTGTGCAAATCTTCAACCATCAACTAAAAATGTTACTGTATTTTTCGGACTATAAGTCAAGTGTTCAGTGTGAATGGGTGAATGTGATGTATAACATAAAGCACTTTGTGTTAGGTCCGGTGTGGTGCGGGTCCCATAATGCAGAGACGGTTAGAGTTTTCGCAAAAAAGTCTTCCTCTTTATTGTGAGGTAAACACAGCAAACAAAAGGCGATGGCGGCAAAAACTAGCACACCATGAAAAAAACTACAAAGAAAACCAAAGTCCAAAAATCAGGACGCTAGGCAAGGCTAGGTATTTTCGGGACCATAGAGCACACCGGATTATAGGGCGCATTAAAGGGCTCAAAAATATTAGATTTTTTTTCTAAATGTAAAACATTTCCTTGTGGTCTACATCAGTGGTCCCCAACCTTTTTGTAGCTGCGTAGCTGTAGCTAGTCAACGCAATTACAATTTTTGTTTTTTTTCATAAAGAAATACAATCATGTGTGCTTACGGACTGTATCCCTGCAGACTGTATTGATCTATATTGATATTGTGATGTGCGGTCACAAACCAACCTCCCAGAGACAGTTCTGTTTAAAGTTCAAACGCTGCAGCGTTGTTTTATTCAGTCAGTTTTTCCTGAATAAAGGTTAACTTAAAGTTCTTCCCGTTTGGGGCTTCCATTGAAACAAACAAATTGTCACTTTTTCCAAGTCTTGATCATGTCTCCTAAATTGCCTGGAACATATAGCAAAGAAACTGATCAGTGCAAAGTTCAATAAATCCCAGCATTCCATGAATCAAACATCTTACACATTTAGCAGACTAATTTACAAACTATATTTCAGTGGAGCAACACACTTACCACCCGATGGAAGCAGACCTTTCCCAGTAGGGAGCCAGCCACACAATGAGTCAAACACAGAGGTGCTATTTAACTCAAACACAGTGATTGCCAACCTGACACAGCTGCCTTGGGGCAAGTGGCCACACATCAGCCTGATTGAGGATGAAATCAGGGATGTACTTGCCTTCAATGACCACACCTAAAGAGTGGCGTAGTTTGACCTCCTGGTGCATGCTTTCACTGTGATGGCTGGCCCTCTGCCCAGTCTCACCTGTTCGGAGGTATTGTGATGCTCCACATATCCCCCCCTAAGCTCCTTGTTGGTACGAGGAGCTTCCGGTTCCTCATCTTGGTAGCAGCGGGACATCACGTCGGCGTGGCGGATATTCTTTCCAGGGCGGTGCTCGACAGTGAATTTATAATTTTGCAGTTCCAGGAACCAGCGTGTCACCTGAGCGTTGCTGTCCTTATTGGTGGCCATCCATTTGAGGGGGGCGTGGTCAGTCACCAGAGTGAAGCGTCTTCCCCATAGGTAATACCTGAGATGGTGGATGGCCCACTTCACAGCAAGACACTCCTTCTCCACGGTAGAGTAGTTTTTCTCGTGCTTTAGCAGTTTTCGGCTAACGAAGGTTACGGGGTGTTCATCGGCGCCAACCAATTGGGCTAGGACTGCCCCGATCCCAGTGCCAGAGGCATCTGTGTGGAGGACGAATGGCTTCGTGAAGTCAGGTGCAACAAGGATGAGTTCCTCACACAGAGCCTGCTTTAACTTCTCGAAGGCCCCTTCTGTTTCGGTGGTCCAAAATACTCGGTGGGTTGACCGTTGTCGAGTGAGGTCGTTGAGGGGGGCCGCTATTGTGGCAAAGTCTTTGATAAACTTCTGGTAGTAGCCGATCAGACCTAAGAAGGACTGCACCTGTCTTTTAGTGATGGGGCGGGGCCAATTCCGTATCTTCTCCACCTTCTGGGCTTGGGGTCGCACACACCCACGGCCTATCGTATACCCGAGGTAGTCGGTTTCGGTCCATCCTACCCGGCACTTCTTGGCGTTCGCTGTTAGACCAGCCTGACGAAGGGCCCTGAGGACAGCCTCCAGGTGTTCCAGGTGGTGGGCCCGGGTGGCGCTGTGGACCACGATGTCATCAAGGTAGGCGGCGGCATAGGCTTGGTGAGGACGGAGGATTCGGTCCATCATGCGCTGGAAGGTCGCAGGGGCCCCGTGGATGCCGAAGGGGAGGACAGTGTACTGGAACAAGCCATCTGGAGTTGAGAAGGCCGTCTTGGGTTTGGCTCTCTGGGTCAGGGGTACCTGCCAATAACCTTTTTTCAAGTCCATGGTGATGACAAAGCGGGCAGGTCCAAGGCTGTCAATCAGCTCATCGGCTCTAGGCATGGGATATGCATCGAAGGTGGATATTTCGTTTAGTTTTCGGAAGTCGTTGCAAAACCTCAAGGAGCCATCTGGTTTAGGGACGATGACAATTGGACTGGACCAAGGGCTGTAGGACTCTTCAATGACGCCTTGGTCAAGCATCTTTTTTACCTCTTCTTTTATCGCTTCCCTCCGCGCTTCTGGGACCCTGTATGGTCGTTGCCTGACCACCTTCCCAGGCGGGGTCTCTATGTCATGTTCTATGACATGGGTGCGCCCGGGCATCTCTGCAAAAATGTCCCGGTAGCGGCCCAAGAGCTCTTGGACATCTTGGACTTGTGTTGGGCCAAGGTCTACGCCTACATTGTCGGCGGGTTTCTGGGAAGAGAGGTCCGTTAGAAGGGCAGGGCTAGGCAAAGGTGCAGCAGTGTGCCATCTTTTCAATACATTTACATGGTACAGCTGCAAACCTTTCCTCCGGCCGGGTTGCTGCACACGGTAGTTGACGGCCCCCACTTGCTCAGCGATCTCGTACGGGCCGTGCCATTTAGCCAAGAATTTGCACTCTGCCGTCGGGACCAATACTAAGACAAGGTCACCCACCTTAAACTCACGGAGACGGGCGCCCTTGTTGTATGTTTGTGCCTGGGCAGCTTGAGCCTTCTCCATATGGTTCCGGACCAGTGGCCATACCCTTCTGGCTCTCTCCTGTAGGTGTTCCACGTGGTCTATAACGTTCCGGTGGGGGGAGGGCTGACTTTCCCAGGCTTGCTTGGCGAGGTCCAGCAGACCCCGTGGATTCCGCCCGTAGAGCAGCTCAAAAGGGGAAAAACCTGTAGAGGCTTGTGGCACTTCACGAAAGCAAACAGTACATAAGGAATTAATTGGTCCCAGTCTTTCCCGTCAACTTCAACCAGTTTCCTTAACATTGTCTTCAAGGTTGAATTAAAGCGTTCCACTAGTCCGTTAGTTTGTGGGTGATAGACGGAGGTTCTGATCTGTTTTATCTTAAGCCATTTATACAACGCGGTCATTACACGGGCCATAAAACAGGTACCCTGGTCTGTCAAAACCTCCTCTGCTATTCCAACCCGGCTAAAAAGCATGAGTAGTTCATGGGCAACATTCTTGGCGGTAGCAACACGCAAGGGAATGGCCTCGGGGTATCGGGTTGCAATATCGACAATGACAAGTATATAGCGGTGTCCACGAGACGATTTTGGCAACGGCCCCACAATGTCCATAGCTATCCGTGAAAATGGCGTCTCAATAATAGGAAGGGGTATGAGGGGATTCCGGAGAAAGGGCCGCGGTGCCGCTTTTTGACATTCCGGACATGTGCGGCAAAAGTCCTCGACGGCGAGTTTCACGCCAGGCCAATAAAAACGTGCGACCACTCGGTCGTAAGTCTTCTGGGCTCCCAGATGAGCCCCTAATTGGTGGGAGTGAGCGAGGTACAACACCCGGGTGACGTAACTTTTCGGCACTAATAGTTGTTCGACAACTTCCCCCCCCCTTAGTTTTTCACTTCGGTACAACAGACCCGCTTTTACCAAAAAATGAGGATAAGACACCCCACTTACCCCAGCGACCAGTTGACCGTCTATGGTGGCGATGCTTTGGCGGGCCATTTCCAGGTTCGGGTCAGCCCATTGGGCTGTGGCGTACTCGCCTTGAGGTGGATTCCCCTCGACCGGCATGAGCGGGAACTCAGAGAAGGGGTCTTCACTGGCTGGACGGGTCTCTCCCCCACTGGCGTCTCTCTCAGATGCTCCACTTCCTGGTGAGGTTCCTCTAGGTGCTCGGAAGGTGGGGAATGCGGTCCGCGGGATCGAGGCTGCGGGGCGCCGGTCCCGGCGTCTTGTTTGTCGGGGAGGATGTGGGCGGCGGCGGCGGCCTGGGTTCCAATACCGCTGGAAGAGGACACAATCCGTGCCTATCAGCAGAGGGACAGGTAGGTTGGGGACCACCCCAGCAGCCACAACGGCGTCTCCACGGGGGGTCTGGACCTGGATATGGCTGACCGGATAATGGTGGACATCACCATGGACGCAGGTGACCGGGACGGTGTCTGAGCCGACAGGACCAGCGTAGCCAGCCCTCACCAAGGTGACGACGCTGCCAGAATCAATCAGGGCATGGGCGTCGGTACCTCCCACCCGCACCGGCAGGGATGCATGGGGTCGGCCGGTGTCCCCGGTGTGCAAGCAAGGTCGGTGGGCACCCGAGCTGGCGGCAGAGGGCATTGAGACGTCTCGGTCCCGCTCCGGACAGGCCCAGGAGATGTGGCCTTCTCGCCCGCAGACATAGCACCTTCTGGGGGGCCGGGCCAACCTTTCCTGTGGGTTACTATCCCTTGGGGCATTACGTGGAGGAGTACGGGGAGAAGATCGCCGGCGCTCACGGCCCATCCTTTCAGCAGGGGTGGGGCGGCTTGGCTCAGCTCTGGTGGTTCGGAGCATCTCGTTGCTAACTTGGTAGTTCTCCAACAGAGCTACCAGAGAATCCAGGGAGGCGGGGCTCACCTGCGCAGCATACTTTCTGGCATCGGGCGGAAAAGCTCGAATACACCGATCAATCACCAATCTTTGGATCCAGGGTGTCTCCCCGCTACTCGTCAGCCATCCCTGGGTAAGGCGTAGCAGCTCTGCGAGCTGGGCCCTGGGCGGATGGCTGGCACAGTAGGCCCAGGCGTGGTATGGCTGAGCTCTAGCTGGTAGGCTGTACCCATGGCTTGCTAATATGGCGGCTTTGAGCTTGGGGTAGTCTCGTGCGTCCTCTGCTGGCAGGTCGCGGCAGGCGTGCTGGGCCTCCCCAATGAGGAACGGGGCAATTATTCCTGCCCACTCACCGGGTGGCCATCGCTCCCTGGTAGCAGTGCGCTCAAAGAGCTCCAAATAGGCTTCAATGTCGTCATCGGGGCTTTGTTTGGTGAGGACACCCCCCGGGGCTCGAACCACTGCTTCGTCTTTGTCGACCTTCTTGAGCAGTTCCTTCATCGCATTCTGCAACTCCGCCTGGCTTTGCAGGAGTGCCCTTATTGCTTGCTCCATAATGTGGTTGGGGAGGGTCTTCTATGCCCGCATTCTCCACCAATTTGTGATGTGCGGTCACAAACCAACCTCCCAGAGACAGTTCTGTTTAAAGTTCAAACGCCGCAGCGTTGTTTTATTCAGTCAGTTTTTCTGAATAAAGGTTAACTTAAAGTTCTTCCCGATTGGGGCTTCCATTGAAACAAACAAATTGTCACTTTTTCCAAGTCTTGATCATGTCTCCTAAATTGCCTGGAACATATAGCAAAGAAACTGATCAGTGCAAAGTTCAATAAATCCCAGCATTCCATGAATCAAACATCTTACACATTTAGCAGACTAATTTGCAAACTATATTTCAGTGGAGCAACACACTTACCGCCCGATGGAAGCAGACCTTTCTCAGTAGGGAGCCAGCCACACAATGAGTCAAACACCGAGGTGCTATTTAACTCAAACACAGTGATTGCCAACCTGACACAGCTGCCTTGGGGCAGGTGGCCACACATCAGCCTGATTGAGGATAAAATCAGGGATGTACTTGCCTTCAATGACCACACCTAAAGAGTGACGTAGTTTGACCACCTGGTGCATGCTTTCACTGTGATGGCTGGCCCTCTGCCCAGTCTCACCTGTTCGGAGGTATTGTGATGCTCCACAATATATAATGTATATATTGTGTTTTCGATGTTGATTTAATAAAAAAAAAAAAAAAAAAAAGGTGTATTTTATTTTTTATTCATTTCTTGTGCGGTACCAATCGGTCGACGGACCAGTACCGGGCCGCAGCCCGGTGGTTGGGGAACACTGGTCTACATAACATGTAACGGTGGTTCTCTGGTCAAAATGTTGCATTAAATATGTATTACAGATCATCTTCAAGCCGCTTTCTGACATTCGCTTCAGGATGCTCCGTTTTGTGGGCGGTCTTATTTACGTGGCTCACCTTCGGCAGCGTCTACTGACAGATACAAGTAATAACTTTACAGTACTTTATATTAGAAATGGCAACATTGGAGGATGAATGTCCCATAACAAGAAGATAGAAAAAAGAAGAAGCTTATCAACTTTGGTGTCGGTACGGACTACACAGGCGGACGTGCGCAAATCTTCAGGACTTATGCAGATCCCATATATATATATATATATATATATATATATATATATATATATATATATATATATATATATATATATATATATAATATAATATAATAGTATAATATATCAGTATATATTATATACTGTATATATACCGTATTTTCCGCACCATAAGCCGCCCCGTGTTATAAGCCGCACCTTCAATGAATGGCATATTTAAAAACTTTGTTTACCTATTAGCCGCCCGTGTTATTAGCCGCACCTACGCTACGCTAAAGGGAATGTCAAAAAAACAGTCAGATAGGTCAGTCAAACTTTAATAATATATTACAAACCAGCGTTCTAACAACTCTGTTCACTCCCAAAATGTAATGTGCAAAAGTGCAATCACAAAAATAGTAACACTCAAAATAGTGCAGAGCAATAGCAACATCAATAACTCAACGTTGCTCGAACGTTAGTGTCACACGACACACAAAATAAACATTTAAAGCTCACTTTCTGAAGTTATTACTCATCCACAAATCCCTCGAATTATTCTTCTTCGGTGTGCTTCACTTGTTTTTTGACACCATCTGTGATGTGGACGCACGTGCAGTCGTAGATCAACAGGAACGGCGCTGCGTGAAAAAAGTCACCCGGTGTCTTCGCGTAAACGTCTATCAACCACTCGCTCATCTTTTCTTCATCCATCCATCCCTTCAATTTAGCTTTTATGAGGACGCCTGCTGGAAAGTTCTCTTTTGGCAAGGTCTTCCTTTTGAATATCACCATGGGTGGAAGTTTCTGGCCGTTAGCATGGCAAGCTAGAACCACAGTGAAGGACGACTTCTCATTCCCTGTGGTGCGAATATTCACCGTACGTGTTCCCGTTGTATCCACAGTGCGGTTCACAGGAATATCAAAAGTCAGTGGAACCTTGTACGCGTGTCTCTTAGTAGGAGCCATTTTGTGGTCTTTACAGAAACACACAAATGAAATGAAACGTAATATCCGCGCGCTTTTTCTTCTACGGGGGCGGGGGCTTACCTTGGCGGTTGCTTACAGTAGAAGAAGAAGCGCTTCCTCTTCTACGGGGGCGGGTGCTCACCTTGGCGGTTGCTTGCAGTAGAAGAAGAAGCGCTTCCTCTTCTATGGGGGCGGTTGCTTACCGTAGAAGAAGAAGCGCTTCCTCTTCTACGGGGAAAAAAGATGGCGGCTGTTTACCGTAGTTGCGAGACCTAAACTTTATGAAAATAAATATTAATATTAATCCATATATAAGGTTATTAGCCGCACTGTCAGCTTTTGAGAAAATTTGTGGTTTTTAGGTGCGGCTTATGGTGCGGAAAATACGGTAATATATATGTATTACATATGTTATATTTTATATTGCTACTATGGTACATTTTTTGTCTACTTAATACCTGCATTATCCTTTCCATCCTCACCCTTTCCATCCTTTGAAACTGAGCTACTGTATGGAACAATTTCCCTTGTGGATCGATAAAGTTTGTCTAAGTCTAAGTCTAAGTCTATACACACATCATAATAATACTCGTATGTTGAAGCACAGTACAATCCATCAAGCGGTGCGGCTTCATAGCTTACCAAAGTCGTACTAAAACATTTTGATAGATTTTTGAGTGCCGTGTGTAATGTACTATATTTTCAATCGAGCATTTAAAATGTTGGTGTTGTTTACTTGAGACATATTGCCGCATACACTTGTCTCTTATGTGTGACTGCCATCTACTTGTCACACTTATTATTTCACCATGTACCAAATCAAATAGCTTCGAGGTCAGTAAGCACAACCAGAATTATTCCGTACATTAGGCGCACCGGGTTATAAGGCGCACCGTCGAGTTTTGAGAAAATTAAATTATTTTAAGTGCGCCTTATAGTCTGAAAAATACAGTACTGGGCAGACCTGGGAAACTGGGCCATGTAAAAGACAAGGACTCTGTCCTGCGGGACCATGGAAGATGTGGCTGTGGCAACTGAATACAAAGCTCCGGCAGCAACCAGCTGGACCAGATAACTTAAATAGGGGGCGTGCTAATTGGTTCCAGGTGAGCTACTGAGCCAGCTGTGCGCCACAGTGCGGGGAGAGAGAACGTAAGAAAACATATACAGGAAAGCAGAAACATTACCTGAGACTTGAAAATGCAACATTTTGGGTATTATTCCAGGTAGAGTAAAGCGCTATATAAATACAGACCATTTAGCATTCACCATTCACCAAGCTTTGAACCCTGCAGCTTGTACAAACGTGCCGCTAAACTATGAATTATTTTTGGCTAACAGCTAAATTATGGAATGGATTAAGCAAATAAATCCAACAATGTAGTAAAATGTTCCAGTTTAAGAAACTGTTCAAACTCAAATTGTTTACAGAGTACAAGGAAGATGAATCCTGATGAACATCTTGAATCTAAAGTACCACTGATAGTCACACACACACACTAGGTGTGTGAAATTACCCTCTGCCTTTAACCCATCCCCTTCTTCCACCCCCTGGGAGGTGAGGGGAGCAGTGAGCAGCAGCGGTGGCCGAGCTCGGGAATAATTTTTGTGATTTAACCCCCAATTCCAACCCTTGATGCTGAGTGCCAAGCAGGGAGGTAATGGGTCCCATTTTTATAGTCTTTGGTATGACTCGGCCGGGGTTTGAACTCAAGACCTACCGATCTCAGGGTGGTCACTCTAACCACAAGGCCACTGAGCAGGTTATAATTATTATTAAATTATTAATTAAAATAAAATAATAATAATATTTATTATTATTAGGAGAACATTTTATTCATCTAATAAAGAATTTATAAAGACATCACTGACATTTCTGTTTTGTTTGATCAGCCGTTTTACTGCCATGTTACAGGCACCATTTGGAAGCAATTATGTTATGTAAATATGCATTTACAAAATCTTTCTATGTAAAGGGGCGGCGTGGCGAAGTTGGTAGAGTGGCCGTGTCAGCAATCGGAGGGTTGCTGGTTACTGGGGTTCAATCCCCACCTTCTACCATCCTAGTTACGTCCGTTGTGTCCTTGGGCAAGACACTTCACCCTTGCTCCTGATGGGTGCTGGTTAGCGCCTTGCATGGCAGCTCCCGCCATCAGTGTGTGAATGTGTGTGTGAATGGGTGAATGTGGAAATACTGTCAAAGCGCTTTGAGTACCTTGAAGGTAGAAAAGCGCTTTACAAGTATAACCCATTCATATATATAAAAAAAAAAATCTAAAATTTAGGGTGCGGCGACACAGTTTATAGTCCGGAAAAATGTATGGTAACCATTATTTTGCAGAAAATTACGCATTTTGACTTTTTTAGGAAGAACATGCGATATTTTATGACTAATCACGGTGTCTCCATCTGTGGAGAATACCTCTTAGAAAGATGCGTGCAGACCGCCGGTCAGACGCCCCCTCGTCATGTGATGCATGACAAACATTCATTTCACGTTGACAGTTAATAATAATAACATGTTTTAACATGCTAGACAGTGTCAGTTTGTTAGTTATCTGCAGTATTAACAGCAGGCGACTTGCTGACTTTGCCGCCGCTGCTGGTGTTAATTCACACGTGTCGGCAACCCAAAAGGTTGAAAGAGCCATGTTGGACCAAAAATACAAAAAACTGATCTGTCTGGAGCCACAATAAATTAAAAGCCGTAAATAAGTCTTATAATGAAGACAACACATGATTTAAGTTTCTGTATTAGCTATATTAGCCTACTATCAAAAGGACTATGTGTTGTAGGCTGAAGCAAATATTCGTTGACAGAAATGTTGAAATTTAACATTTATTCTACACATTTTTACAATATTAGAAACCATTAGTAAATTAGAGGCTACTCAGAAGGTGAGATAACTCCTGGAAATGACTGGCTTTTAATGGCCAAAGGTATAGATGTGTGTGTCCAAGTTAAAGGAAACGGCAGGCTGTCTTCTTTTAATAGATTTATTACAATCTTTGGCAAGCTAGGTAACGTTTGCTGTGGTCTGGAACAACATGGCACACAAACAACTATCTGAAATGCAGCCAATGTTACATACAGATAATGTGTTATGAGACATGCAAATATACATTATATACAAAGAGGATACAATTAAGGATATTAAATTAGCTCAAATATACCTACAAATGAGGCATAATGATGCAATATGTACATACAGCTAGCCTAAATAGCATGTTAGCATTGATTAGCTTGCAGTCATGCAGTGACCAAATATGCCTGATTAGCACTCCAACAAGTCAATAACATCAACAAAGCTCACCGTTGTGCATTCACACACAGTATGAAACGTTTGGTGGATAAAATGAGACAAAGAAGGAGTGGAAAGATTTTACATGTAAACAAACTGTTGCGTCACAGTCCACACTATGGGGAGTTCAAGAACCGCCGAAATTAGTAGGACAAAGCTATGTTCACCAAATACTCATATTAAACAGCAGGCTGTCTAACAATTGGGAAGGTTTGTGTCATGTTTGACCTCAAACAAAAAACATACTGTACTAAAAAAAAAAATCGTCAATCCTTTTTTAAAATTGCTCCAATGAGCCACTAGGACGGCGCTAAAGAGCCACATGCGGCTCTAGAGTCGCGGGTTGCTGACCCCCGGTTTAATGTTATCACACGCAGTGTCTGCTAATGTTTCTGCACATATTTTCTCGATTTGATGCAATATGCACTTTGCAAGTATTGCACATTGCCCGGTTGTCTTCTTTTCTCATAAATAATTCCAACGTCTGTGCTGTGGTGACGTAATGCGTGGCCACAGCTATCAATAAGGGAATCGTTGACAAAACTGTCGAATGATTCAGAGGAATTGAAACCCCAGTTTGCAATTCCCATCCCTATCAACAATAAAACATACGCAGCTGATTTAGAGGGACCAAAATAGTCAGAAGTGGTGATATCAGATAGTACAGGAGCTTCTGGTATTGTTTACAGTCAGAGCAGCCACCTTTAAAGTCAACTTGGGAGTGGTTAAGCTAAATACTCTTGTTGCTTTGAGTTATGTTACTCAAATGTGTCATCTCTGGCTCAGGAACCTTGTACAAAGATTTAACAAAGCTGGCTGAGATGGACCAATACATATTTTGAATAGTTAAGTTAAAAAGTTAAAGTGCCAATGATTGTCACACACACACTAGGTGTGGTGAAATTTGTCCTCTGCATTTGACCCATCACCCTTGATCACCCCCTGGGAGGTGAGAGGAGCAGTGAGCAGCAGCGGTGGCCGCGCCCGGGAATCATTTTGGTGATTTAACCCCCAATTCCAACCCTGCTGAGTTCCAAGCAGGGAGGTAATGGGTCCCATTTTTATAGTCTCTGGTATGACTCGGCCAGGGTTTATACTCACAACCTACCGATCTCAGGGCAGACACTCGAACCACTAGGCCACTGAGTAGGTTCAATATGTGGATATCAGATTTAGAGTTTAAAAAAGTTTAAGGTTTTGAAACCTTTATTATAAGAGAATTACAGCAAAATATGGTTGTTTAGTACCGGTACCGGTACCAAAATGTATTATGATACCTTTTGATACTTTTCTGTACTTTTCTAAATAAGTTATTGGCTTTATTTTAACAAAAAATCTTAGGGTACATTAAACATATGTTTATTATTGCAATCAAAGAACAATTTTGTCCTTAAATAAAATAGTGAACATACTAGACAACTTGTCTTTTATTAAGTAAGCAAACAAAGGCTCCTAATTAGTCTGCTGATGTATGTAATAACTTATTGTGTCATATCTCATTCTATTTTATCAAAATTATGAGAGACAAGCTGAAAAAATTGATTATTAATTTACTTGTTTATTTACTGTTAATATCTGTTTATTTTCCGTTTCAACATGTTCTATCTACACTTCTGTTAAAATGTAATAATCACTTATTCTTCTGTTGTTTGATACTTTACATTAGTTTTGGATGATACCACAAATTTACGTATCGATCCGATACCAAGTAGTTACAGGATCATACATTGGTCATATTCAAAGTCGTCATGTGTCCAGGGACATATTTACTGAATTTATAAACATAATATGATTTTTTTTTAAAGAAAAAAAGATTTTTTGACGATAAAAAATATTGATGTAATCATAGTAGTATCGACTAGATACGCTATTGTACTTGGTATCATTACAGTGGATTTCAGGTGTAGATCCTCCCATGGCATTTGTTTACATTCAGGGGCGCTAGCTTGCTGTTAGCGGTTAGCGATAGTGAAGGGATCCTGCAGGGATGATACTTGTAAGAAACTTACTTTATTCGTCGCCATGGATGCGAGGATTAGTGATTTAGAAGTAGCTAAAACACTCTCGACTGCGGATGGATGTTTGCCGCTAGCTAGCTTGCCATGTCTTAAAGCACCTCTTCCTGAGGGCGTTTCAGTGTTATAACTTCACCTTTATCTTTAGTTTTTAAGCCAAAATGCGTCCATTTTCCCTTTTCTGTCTACACACTGTGTCTGTGTGTAAGTACTCTGTGATTGTGCGCTGCCGAATATGCTCCTCTGCTCGTAAAACCAGCAATGTCATGACGTGACGACACGGCGTCATGCCCAGGAACCGGTAGTTTTCAAACAGAGTATAGTACCGTTTTTGATTCATTAGTACTGCGATACTATACCAGTACCGATATACCGTACAACCCTGCAGCTAACAAATGTCACTGATTCAGTTGGAGGGTCCAAATGTATTCATTATTTGAACATAACTCAGCTTGACACTTTTTGTGATTAATACGACACACATACACTATATTGCCAAAAGTATTTGGCCACCCATCCAAATGATCTGAATTGGGTGTCCTAATCACTTGGCCTGGCCACAGGTGTATAAAATCAAGCCCTTAGGCATGGAGACTGTTTCTACAAACATTTGTGAAAGAATGGGCCACTCTCAGGAGCTCAGTGATTTCCAGCGTGGAACTGTGATAGGATGCCACCTGTGCAACAAATCCAGTCGCGAAATTTCCTCGCTCCTGAATATTCCAAAGTCAACTGTCGGCTTTATTATAAGAAAATGGAAGAGTTTGGGAACAACAGCAACTCAGCCACAAAGTGGTAGGCCACATAAACTGACAGAGAGGGGTCAGCGGATGCTGAAGCGCATAGTGCAAAGAGGTCCCCGACTTTTTGCAGTCAGTTGCTACAGAGCTCCAAACTTCATGTGACCTTCCAATTAGCCCAAGTACAGTACACAGAGAGCTTCATGGAAAAGGTTTTCATGGCCGAGCAGCTGCATCTAAGCCATACATCACCAAGTCCAATGCAAAGCGTCGGATGCAGTGGTGTAAAGCACGTCGCCACTGGACTCTAGAGCAGTGGAGACACCTTCTCTGGAGTGATGAATCACGCTTTTCCATCTGGCAATTTGATGGACGAGTCTGGGTTTGGAGGTTGCCAGGAGAACGCTACATTTCAGACTGGATTGTGCCGACAATATAATCATAATGGGGGACTTTAATATCCATATGAATACCCCATCGGACCCTCAGTGCGTGGCGCTCCAAACCATAATTGATAGCTGTGGTCTTACACAAATAATACATGAACCCACGCATCGCAACGGTAATACAATAGATCTAGTGCTTGTCAGGGGTGTCACCACCTCTAAAGTTATGATACTTCCATATACTAAAGTAATGTCCGATCATTACCTTATAAAATTTGAAGTTTTGACTCTTTGTCAACAAGCTAATAATAATAATAACTGCTATAGCGGCCGCAACATTAATGCTGCCACAACGATGACTCTTGCTGACCTACTGCCTTCGGTAATAGCACCATTCCCAAATTATGTCGGCTCTATTGATAAACTCACTAACAACTTTGACGATGCCTTGCGCGAAATTATTGATAGTATAGCACCGCTAAAGCAAAAAAGGGCCCCTAAAAGGCGCACCCCATGGTTTACAGAAGAAATTAGAGCTCATAAATTATCATGTAGAAAACTGGAACGCAAATGGCGCGCGACTAAACTTGAGGTTTTCCATCAAGCATGGAGTGATAGTTTAATAACTTATAAACGCATGCTTACCTTAGCTAAAGCTAAATACTACTCAAATCTCATCCGCCTCAACAAAAACGATCCTAAATTTCTGTTTAGTACAGTAGCATCGCTAACCCAACAAGGGACTCCTCCCAGTAGCTCCACCCACTCGGCAGATGATTTTATGAATTTCTTTAATAAGAAAATTGAACTCATTAGAAAGGAGATTAAAGACAACGCATCCCAGCTACAACTGGGCTCTATTAACACAAATACGACTGTATATACGACGGACACTGCCCTCCAAAATAGTCTCTCTATTTTTGATGAAATAACATTAGAGGAATTATTACAGCGTGTAAGTGGGATAAAACAAACAACATGTTTACTTGACCCACTTCCTGGGAAACTTATCAAGGAACTGTTTGTATTATTAGGTCCATCAGTGTTAAATATTATAAACTTATCACTTTCCTCCGGCACTGTTCCCCTAGCATTCAAAAAAGCGGTTATTCATCCTCTGCTCAAAAGACCTAACCTCGATCCTGACCTCATGGTAAACTACCGACCGGTCTCCCACCTTCCGTTTATTTCCAAAATTCTCGAAAAAACTGTTGCACAGCAGCTAAATGAACACTTAGTGACTAACAATCTCTGTGAACCTTTTCAATCCGGTTTCAGGGCAAATCACTCTACGGAGACAGCCCTTGCAAAAATGACTAATGATCTATTGCTAACGATGGATTCTGATGCGTCATCTATGTTGCTGCTTCTTGATCTTAGCGCCGCTTTCGATACCGTCGATCATAATATTTTATTAGAGCGTATCAAAACACGTATTGGTATGTCAGACTTAGCCTTGTCTTGGTTTAACTCTTATCTTACTGACAGGATGCAGTGCGTCTCCCATAACAATGTGACCTCGGACTATGTTAAGGTAACGTGCGGAGTTCCCCAGGGTTCGGTTCTTGGCCCTGCACTCTTTAGTATTTACATGCTGCCGCTGGGTGACATCATACGCAAGTACGGTGTTAGCTTTCACTGTTATGCTGATGACACTCAACTCTACATGCCCCTAAAGCTGACCAACACGCCGGACTGTAGTCAGCTGGAGGCGTGTCTTAATGAAATTAAACAATGGATGTCCGCTAACTTTTTGCAACTCAACGCTAAGAAAACGGAAATGCTGATTATCGGTCCTGCTAGACACCAACATCTATTTAATAATACCACCTTAACATTTGACAACCAAACAATTAAACAAGGAGACTCGGTAAAGAATCTGGGTATTATCTTCGACCCAACTCTCTCGTTTGAGTCACACATTAAGAGTGTTACTAAAACGGCCTTCTTTCATCTCCGTAATATCGCTAAAATTCGTTCCATCTTGTCCACTAGCGACGCTGAGATCATTATTCATGCGTTCGTTACGTCTCGTCTCGATTACTGTAACGTATTATTTTCGGGCCTCCCTATGTCTAGCATTAAAAGATTACAGTTGGTACAAAATGCGGCTGCTAGACTTTTGACAAAAACAAGAAAGTTTGATCATATTACGCCTATACTGGCTCACTTGCACTGGCTTCCTGTGCACTTAAGATGCGACTTTAAAGTTTTACTACTTACGTATAAAATATTACACGGTTTAGCTCCAGCCTATCTCGCCGATTGTATTGTACCATATGTCCCGACAAGAAATCTGCGTTCAAAGAACTCCGGCTTATTAGTGATTCCCAGAGCCAAAAAAAAGTCTGCGGGCTATAGAGCGTTTTCTATTCGGGCTCCAGTACTCTGGAATGCCCTCCCGGTAACAGTTAGAGATGCTACCTCAGTAGAAGCATTTAAGTCCCATCTTAAAACTCATTTGTATAATCTAGCCTTTAAATAGACCCCCCCTTTTTTAGACGAGTTGATCTGCCGTTTCTTTTCTTCTCTCCTCTTCTCCCCTGTCCCTTGCGAGGGGGAGTTGCATAGGTCCGGTGGCCATGGATGAAGTGCTGGCTGTCCAGAGCCGGGACCCCGGGTGGACCACTAGCCTGTGCATCGGTTGGGGACATCTCTGCGCTGCTGACCCGTCTCCGCTCGGGATGGTTTCCTGTTGGCCCCGCTGTGGACTGGACTCCCGCTGATGTGTTGGATCCACTGTGGACTGGACTTTCACAATGTTATGTCAGACCCACTCGACATCCGTTGCTTTCGGTCTCCCCTAGAGGGGGGGGGTTACCCACATATGCGGTCCTCTCCAAGGTTTCTCATAGTCATTCACCGACGTCCCACTGGGGTGAGTTTTTCCTTGCCCGTATGTGGGCTCTGTACCGAGGATGTCGTTGTGGCTTGTACAGCCCTTTGAGACACTTGTGATTTAGGGCTATATAAATAAACATTGATTGATTGATTGATTGATTGAGTGTGAAATTTGGTGGTGGAGGAATTATGGTGTGGGGTTGTTTTTCAGGAGTTGGGCTAGGCCCCTTAGTTCCAGTGAAAGGAACTTTGAATGCTCCAGGATACCAAAACATTCCATGCTCCCAACCTTGTGGGAACAGTTTGGAGCGGGCCCCTTCCTCTTCCAACATGACTGTGCACCAGTGCGCAAAGCAAGGTCCATAAAGACATGGATGACAGAGTCTGGTGTGGATGAACTTGACTGGCCTGCACAGAGTCCTGACCTGAACCCGATAGAACACCTTTGGGATGAATTAGAACGGAGACTGAGAGCCAGGCCTTCTCGACCAACATCAGTGTGTGATCTCACCAATGCGCTTTTGGAAAAATGGTCGAAAATTCCTATAAACACACTCCGCAACCTTGTGGACAGCCTTCCCAGAAGAGTTGAAGCTGTAATTGCTGCAAAAGGTGGACCGACATCATATTGAACCCTATGGGTTAGGAATGGGATGGCACTTCAAGTTCATATGTGAGTCAAGGCAGGTGGCCAAATACTTTTGGCAATATAATGTATTTCAAATCTAACAAAATATATAGTAATTGAAATATATTTAGTATCTTATTAGCACTAGCATTGTGACAATCAGGCTTTCCATCAGTGACGTGCGGTGAGGTTCATGGCTGGTGAGGCACTGACTTCATCACAGTCAGATTTACAAACATATGAACCCTAAAGAGTATCTTATTCACCATTTGATTGGCAGCAGTTAACGGGTTATGTTTAAAAGCTCATACCAGCATTCTTCCCTGCTTGGCACTCAGCATCAAGGGTTGGAATTGGGGGTTAAATCACCAAAAAGTATTCCCAGGCGCGGCGCCGCTGCTGCCCACTGCTCCCCTCACCTCCCAGGGGGTGATCAAGGGGATGGGTCAAATGCAGAGGACAAATTTCATTACATCTAGTGTGTGTGTGACAATCATTGGTACTTTAACTTAACTTTAACTTTACACATACAAACTGTAGCACATAAAAAAGCACATTTAATAAAAAAAACCTTATTATGGTCTTACCTTTACTTATAAATTAAGTCCATGCGCCGCTGTTGTGCTGGATTAATGCACCCCTGCCGTAGAATGCACCCCTTGACGGGAGTGTTGTATCAACTAAAGCTCACACTTAAACTTTCCACGTACAAGATTTAATCTATTTAAAAAAGTTATTTAATAAGAAGCCAAAAAGTGTAAAAACAAGAATGTTCGTGTTGGAGGAGTTATGAATGAATGAAATATGAAATCCGGGCTGTAGTCTGCAGGTGTACCTAATGTTGTGGCCCAGCAGTCATTCACAACTCCTCCAACATGAACATTATTGTTTTTGCACTTTTTGACTTCTTATTAAATAACTTTTTTAAATAGATTCAATCTTGCACGTGGACATTTTAAGTGTGGGCTTTAGTTGATATAACACTCCCATCAGGGGGTGCATTCTACGGCGGGAGTGCATTCTCTACCACCAGGAGGCGAGATTACTGCGAGCCTCAGCCAGTGCGTCTTCGCAGCCGTTTTATGATTGCACAGCACAAGAAATACGTTACACACATACAGTTGTTGACAAAATACACTGTACATTATATACCTCAGCTAACTAAACTATGGAAATGTATGATATAGTTCATATAGCAATACGGTCTCACTGCACAGCAGGCCAGCAGTTAGCCGAGTCCGCAATCCATGTTGAGGCACACCGCAGTGACGTGCCTCAACTGGCTGCTGATCACCGCACCGTCTCTTCTCAGTATTTGAACGGCAAATGTGAAAATTCAGCGATTTTGAATAAAAATAATTAGGGATGTCCGATAATGGCTTTTTGCCGATATCCGATATTCCGATATTGTCCAACTCTTTAATTACCGATTACGATATCAACCGATACCGATATCAACCGATATATGCAGTCGTGGAATTAACACATTATTATGCCTAATTTGGACAACCAGGTATGGTGAAGATAAGGTACTTTTTTAAAAAATTAGTAAAATAAGATAAATAAATTAAAAACATTTTCTTGAATAAAAAAGAAAGTACAACAATATAAAAACAGTTACATAGAAACTATTAATGAATGAAAATGAGTAAAATTAACTGTTAAAGGTTAGTACTATTAGTGGACCAGCAGCACGCACAATCATGTGTGCTTACAGACTGTATCCCTTGCGGACTGTATTGATATATATTGATATATAATGTAGGAACCAGAATATTAATAACAGAAAGAAACAACCTTTTTGTGTGAATGAGTGTAAATGGGGGAGGGAGGTTTTTTGGGTTGGTGCACTAATTGTAAGTGTATCTTGTGTTTTTTATGTTGATTTAATTTAAAAAAAAAAAAAAACAAAAAAAAAAAACGATACCGATAATTTCCGATATTACATTTTAACGCATATATCGACATCTCTAAAAATAATCTAAAACGGGTGAAGTTAAATGGAAAATAACTTTATAGTATAATCACTGGATACATATAACAATTTAATATATTTTTTTTCTTTTTACATTTTTTTTCTTTCCATGATGGCACGTGAGGCCCCGCCTCACCTGCCTCCCCTGAATGCACTTCACTGCTTTCCATAGCAATTTTAAGAGTAAAAGCCAGATAGTCCAGTGACATTTTCATAACTGGTTTTAACTTGCATTGTATACATCATGCACTTTCACCCCTCCACTTTAGGACTACAGATGGAAATGAGCTACTAAACAACATCTGTGCTTTATGCATAATGTAATTGTATATTTCCGTATGAATAAATACTGTACATGAAATGAAATGGAAATTAGTTCATTAAATATATGAGTCTGATTATTTCATTCTAATATTTGGGACCATATTCAAACATTTGCACCGTTAAATAGTTTTAAAATGAACTTTAATGGAAAAAACAACTTTGAGAAATTAGCGGACATACTGCCATTGTGGATGATATCCTGGGATCCCACCCAAAAATGTCACTTTGAGATCGAGACAAGCACAAAGCTGCATATTTCAGTATATTTTAAGTGTTTGTGATATTAAACAATGTTATTCAGACTTGAGTTTTGTTGTATGATGAACGGATGCCATTTATTCCCACACATATAATTATGTCGTTCTGTTGAGGTGAGTGAGAGCTTTGTTGGAGGAGGTAGGGCTTGTCTCCTAAATCGAAACAACACTGCCAAATAGCTCAATAAGCACTCCTCCTCCCTCTCATCTCCATTAAGAGGTTAGAGCTGTCAATAGGTCTTGCTGACCACTGGAGTATGACACTATTGATTTCACCAGCATGCAAGAAGGGCGGCCATTAGCCGAGCACTTCCTGTGGCCTGGTAGGTGTAGTGTGGGCTCCCTGCTTAAAGCCCCTTGTCCGTTGCTTTGATGCATCGGCAGGGCCAAACAATCTAAACAACTTTCTGGAGCATGAATAAAGTTGTTTATGCGTTTTCTCACTGAGAAACATTTACCTTTGACATTATATTGTGACTGAGGGTGAGAACTGGGCTTTGAGCCCAGAATGACTGTTTACCAGGCTACCAATAACACTATGGACGCGTACATTCTTATCACTAATAGCACAGGCAAAAGCTAGGAATATGTTTGTGTTAAAAATGTCATATAAAGCGCCATGTCACTTAATAATTTTTATTTTACAAAACCCAAAACTAGTGAAGTTGGCACGTTGTGTAATTCATAAATAAAAACAGAATACGATGATTTGCAAATCCTTTTCAACTTATATTCAATTGAATAGACTGCAAAGACAAGATATTTATTGTTAGAACTGAGAAACTTAATTATTTTGGGGAAATAATCATGAACTTAGAATTTAATGACAGCAACACGTTGCAAAAAAGTTGGTACATGGCCTTTCCTTTTAACAACACTCAGTAAATGTTTGGGAACTGAGGAGACCAATTTTTGAAGCTTTTCAGGTGGAATTCTTTCCCATTCTTGCTTGATGTACAGCTTAAGTTGTTCAACACTCCGGGGTCTCCATTGTGGTATTTTACGCTTCATATTGCACCATTTTCAATGGGAGACAGGTCTGGACTACAGGCAGGCCAGTCTAGTACCAGCACTCTTTCACTATAAAGCCACGCTGTTGTAACACGTGGCTTGGCATTGTTTTGCTTAAATAAGCAGGGGTGTCCATGATACCATTGCTTGGATGGCAACATATGTTGCTCCAAAACCTGTATGTACCTTTCAGCATTAATGGTGCCTTCACAGATGTGTAAGTTACCCATGTCTTGGGCACTAATACACCCCCATACCATCACAGATGTTGGCTTTTGAACTTTGCACCTTGCGTTCTTATCCTCTTTGTTATGGATGACACGACGTCCACAGTTTCCAAAAACAATTTGAAATGTGGACTCGTCAGACCACAAAACTTTGCATCAGTCCATCTTAGATGAGCTCAGGCCCAGCGAAGCCGGCAGCGTTTCTGGGTGTTGTTGATAAATGACTTTCGCTTTGCATAGTAGAGTTTTAACTTGCACTTACAGATGTAGCGACAAACTATACAGGTAGTCACTGAGAGTGGTTTTCTGAAGTGTTCTTGAGCCCTTTACACACCGGGGTCGCTTTTTGATGCAGTACCGGCTGAGGGATCGAAGGTCCGTAATATCACTGCTTACGTGCAGTGATTTCTCCAGATTCTCTGAACATTTTGATGATATTACGGACCGTAGATGGAGAAATCCCTAAATTCCTTGCCATAGCTCGTTGAGAAATGTTGCTCTTAAACTGTTCGACAATTTGCTCATGCATTTGTTCACAAAGTGGTGACCCTCGCCCCATCCTTGTTTGTGAATGACTGAGCATTTCATGGAAGCTGCTTTTATACCCAATCATGGCACCCACCTGTTCCCAATTAGCCTGTTCACCTGTGTGATGTTCCAAATAAGTGTTTGATGAGCATTCCTCAACTTTCTCAGACTTTTTTGCCACTTGTGCCAGCTTTTTGGAAACATGTTGCAGGCATCAAATTCCAAATGAGCTAATATTTGCAAAAAATAACAAAGTTTTCCAGTTCGAACATTAAATATTGTGCCAACTTCACTGGTTTTGGGTTTTGTACATTCGTCAATTCATGCAATTGTGGTGCAAAACAACAGTTGTTAAAGAGGACCACTTATGATGATTTTAATCTACATTTCTTATGGTCTGCTCTCGTCAGTGGTTGTCAAAATTTTTTTCACCAAGTAAATGGTAAATGGGTTGTACTTGTATAGCGCGTGTCTACCTTCAAGGTACACTAACATTCACACACTGATCAGGAGCAAGGGTGAAGTGTCTTGAACAAGGACACAACGGACGTGACTAGGATGGCGGGAACTCGGATCGAACCTGGAACCCTCACGGCCGCTTAAACCTAAGAAAACATTTGTCTCTCCAAGTACCACCATAATGACCAACATTCGATTACAGTAGCAAAGTAGGCCTAAATATTAATCAAAACGGGGCACACGCCTGATTCTTTGGCGTACCACTAGATGAAGCCGGTGTAACACTAATGGTACACATACCACAGTTTGAGAATCAGTGCTCGAAATAATATGTATTGGATGTGCTTTGGTGTAAATATTGCTCCACAGTCACATTTATAACGCGTTTTTTTGTTTTTTGTTTTTGTCTGCGAGATGTTCATTTGTGCATATGAAATCCTGCCACAAACTCTCCAAAAGGGGGACGGCGTGGCGAAGTTGGTAGAGTGGCTGTGCCAGCAATCGGAGTGTTGCTGGTTACTGGGGTTCAATCCCCACTTTCTACCTTCCTAGTCACGTCCGTTGTGTCCTTGGGTAAGACACTTCACCCTTTGCCTCTGATGGCTGCTGGTTAGCGCCTTGCATGGCAGCTCCCGCCATCAGTGTGTGAATGTGTGTGTGAATGGGTAAATGTGGAAATACTGTCAAAGCGCTTTGAGTACCTTGAAGGTAGAAAAGCGCTTTACAAGTATAACCCATTTATCATTTATTTATTCATAAAAGTATCATGATTTAATTTCTGAAAATGTACACTCTTCAAATATATGTTTTGAAAATAAATGTTTTCTCCAGACAGAGTCAAAAAGGAACTTGATAAAGAATATATACAGTACATTCACCCGGTCACAACATTAGGGACACCTACACACTCAATTTAATACAGAGCTGCATAAACCTGACAAGGACATTGCTATAAATGGATATAATGTCTTCCGATGCGATCGTCCTCGAAAAGGTGGAGGAGTGGCTATGTATATCAAAAACAAATTTAATGTTACCTTATTATCATCACTGTCAATCACTAAACAATTTGAACTCCTTGCCCTGCAGCTTGAATTCTCACATGGCCAACCTCTCGCAATTGTAGGCTGTTATAGACCTCCCTCTGCCTCCACTGAAGCCCTTGCCTCGCTTGAATCCTTTATGAGTGGGTTTGAGTTTGAGTTTGAGTTTGAGTTTATTTCGAACACGCAAGCATACAACATGATACATCACAATTTCCAGTTTCTTTTCAACATGTTCGAAAAGGAGTAGGAAGAAGCAGAGCTTATTTAATCCTACCCCTTTTCTTTACATAACAGTTGCAAATCTTTTTGTTCACTTCCTGTTCACAATTTTTTCACAATAAACTCCATAAGTAATTACAATAAAAATAAATAAATAAATAATAGTAAGAATTTAATAATAATAATTGGTGAAGTAAGTCATATTTCATATGATGAGATAAGTAAGATTACTTTAAGAATGAATGAATGGATGGATGAAATAAATTGAGAATGTTTGTCATGGTTCTTCTTCATTGTAAACACTTTAAGTTTGAAGAGTTTCTTGAAGTGGATCATATTAGTATATTGTTTGATTGCTTTGCTTAATCCATTCCATAATTTAATTCCACATATTGATATACTGAAGGTCTTAAGTGTTGTACGTGCAAACAAATGTTTTAAATTACGTTTTTCTCTAAGATTATATTTCTCCTCTTTTTTTGAGAAGAATTGTTGTATATTCTTGGGTAGCAGGTTATAGTTTGCTTTGTGCATAATTTTAGCTGTTTGCAAATTCACTATGTCGTGGAATTTCAGTATTTTTGATTCAATAAATAAAGGGTTTGTATGTTCTCTATATCCAACATTATGTATTATTCTAACTGATCTTTTTTGTAACACCGTTAATGAATGAAGTGTACTTTTGTAATTATTTCCCCATATTTCTACACAGTAGCTCAGATATGGTAACACTAGTGAGCAGTAGAGAATATGAAGGGATTTTTGGTCTAGAACATGTTTTGCTTTATTCATTATTGACGTGTTTCTTGCAACTTTTCGTTGTATATTTTTTACGTGAGATTTCCAGTTCAATTTATCATCAATCATTCATTCATTTAAATGCTAGTGAACTTCTCTTGGTTGGTGATTTAAATTTTGACTGGTTGACTTCCTCTTCTGATAACCTTAAAGCTGTATGCAACTCACTAAACTTAACTCAATTAATCACTTCCCCAACTCGACCCAATACTAAAAACTCCTCAAAATCATCTTTACTTGATCTAATTCTAACCAACGCTCCCCATAAGTACACTGGCACTGGGGTGTTTGCCAATGACTTGAGTGACCATTGTACAATTGCAGCGGTAAGAAACTGCAAGCTACCAAAATCAAAACCCACTATTACATGCAAAATAAATATTAAAAACTTTTGCCTCCCAGCTTTTATATACGATTTAGCTGCCTTTCAGTGGAACAGAGTTGCTTTAATTGATGATATTGAGATAGCGTTGAAATACTTTTATAATGAATTTCAACGTATAGTCAATAAACATGCTCCCTTTCGAAAACTTAGAGTTAAAGGTCGAAATAATACTTGGTTTTCCTTTGCAATTGGAAACCTTCTCAAAGAGAGAGACTTTGCTTGGGCCAGGGCTCGAAAAACAAAGACAGGGGCTGACTGGCTTAGCTTTCGCCATCTTAGAAATAAATGTACTTCGCTTGTTAAGAGGGCCAAGTCTGATTTTTACCTGCATGAATGCAAAAAACATATAAATGATCCCAAAAAGTTTTGGCAAACCATAAAAGCTTCTTTAAATCATGTGACAACAAATGACTTTCCAAGTCCTTTAATTACTCAATCTGGTACTTTGTCTGATAAGACAACTATATCAAATTGTTTTAATGAGTATTTTGTTTCTGCCGGATCCTTGTTTGAGTCGTTGAATCCCCAATTGTCAAATGTTGGTTTAACTAATGTTAATATACCAAATACACCACAGGCTGTAAATAGACGCAGCACCTGCACTTTTGAGTTCACACCTGTATCAATATCCGAGGTAAACAGTGCACTAAAGAGCCTGGACACAACTAAAGCAGCAGGACCTGACCAAATTGAACCCTTTTTCTTAAAATTGGCTGCTGATTTTGTTGCTGAGCCTCTCTCGCATATTTTTAACCTAAGTCTAACAAGTAAAAGCATTCCAAAAATCTGGAAATCGGCCTTTGTTCTTCCCCTGCTAAAAGGGGGTGAACCCACAAATATAAATAATTACAGACCAATTTCTAAATTATGCATTTTAGCAAAATTGTTTGAGAAGATCATCAGTAACCAGCTAGAGGATTTTTTAGAATCAAACAATATTATATCTCCATTTCAATCTGGTTTTAGAAAACAGCATAGCACTATTACAGCTGCTCTTAAGGTCCTCAATGATTTAATCGAGGCTGTAGACGGCAAGAAATATTGTGTCGCCCTATTTATTGATTTGTCAAAAGCATTTGACACAGAAGACCACAGTCTGTTAATTCAAGCCCTTCATCACGTTGGATTATCTAAAAATGCAGCTGCTTGGTTCACAGACTATCTCTCCAGCAGAACACAACGTGTACAGGTGGCTGGGACCACCTCTTCATTACTGGACATTACCAAAGGCGTTCCACAAGGCTCAGTGCTGGGGCCCATTTTATTTTCTATCTACATAAATAATCTTTGTAATAATTTGTCAAATGCAATGTACCATTTTTATGCAGACGACACCATTATTTATTGCTGTTCAACCTCCATCACTCAGGCTTTTGAGTTTTTACAAGCTGCTTTTGATGTCATCCAGGCTCGCTTATTTGATCTTAAATTGGTTTTAAATACAGATAAAAGCAAGGTAATGGTTTTCTCTCATTCAAGGGTGCTACTGGAAAATATTCCAAATATTGTAACATCAAATGGAAACCCTATAGAGCAGGTCTTAAATTACAAGTACTTGGGTTTTACACTTGATCAGGAGCTTTCATTTAAAGCCCATATTAACAACTTGGTCTCTAAGCTTAGGGTAAAGCTTGGTTTCTTTTTTAGAAATAAAAACTGCTTCTCTCTTAAAGTCAGAAAGAAATTGGTGACAGCAACTATCTTGCCTGTAATTGATTATGGAGACGTGCTTTATTTTAGTGCTTCATCTAAATGCCTCCAGTCCTTGGACACTGTTTTTCATTCAGCACTAAGATTTGTTACTGGCTGTCGTAGTCTCACCCACCATTGTCAACTGTATATGAAGTCAGACTTATCTTCATTGAGTGCACGCAGATACACACATTGGCTGACTATCATTTATAAGGCTCTTTTAGGTTTAATACCTCCATACTTGTGTACTCTGTTACAAAGAAAAAGCAGCTCTTACGCATTACGTTCTAACAATTTGTATGTTTTAACTGTTCCTCATGTACGGACTGAATTTGGCAAAAGAGCTTTTGGCATTGCTGCCCCTATGGCATGGAATGCATTGCAGACTAAACTGAAACTTACAGAACTACTTCCATTTGGAGCCTTCCGTTCTGTCCTGAGGGACAAACAGCGAGAGACGTTTGCACAGTGCCTGTGTTTTTAAAGATGTAAATCTCTGTTGTTTTACAGTTCTCTTATGTATTTTAAAATGTATGTCTTAATGTATTATTTTTGAAACTGCTCTGTGACATGTGCTGTTGACCTCTTGGCCAGGTCACCCTTGTGAAAGAGATCTTGATCTCAATGGGTTTTCTTATCTGGTTAAATAAAGGTTCTATAAAAAGAAGCTGTTTTTTTGTCACTACATGGCGCACATCGGTGTTGTTGTGTGCCTGCCAAGATTATGTGAAAATAATCATTTATCCTACTGTTCCTTGTCTTTCCTCAAAATCAACTGGTCTTATACAGAGCTCCTCTCCCTCTGACTGACAGCTTTACTTAATGGGCAAATAAGTATGTCCACCTCAAGATGTAATGCTTTGACAATGTGTAACACAAATATACAACATCGTAACAACACTTACAGGTCGGAAAAGATGAAAATCATCATAGATCTCCTTTAAGATACAATGGAGTAAGACTAGTCATTAAAGAGTCATATTATATATTTTCTTCTATTTTTAAAATACTTTATTTTGGTCTACATAACATGTAATGATGGTTCTTTGGTCAAAATGTTGCATAGATTTTTCTGAAAAGACAATTTTTGGCTTCCTTCAAAAAACGGTTTTGAAGGGAGGAGTTGTTAGATGCAAATGAAGCCCTCCTTAGCACGCCCCCTCCTCCTAGCATTTTGTCTTTTCCCCAGCAGCCTTGTCTAGTAGTATTTGTTTTTTGTTTTGCTTTGCTAAGATCATATGTAATATGGACACCAGTGATCCCATACATATAGGTAGTGGGTAGTGGCCAAGTGGACTTGGCAACTACTTCAGGGCGTGACGACCCTGCCTGACACGAGTCCCGGGCTCAGCTGGCTCCGGCTGACAGTACCCGGTATAACGGAGTGGAGCCCCGCAGGCGGTCTGGTGTTCGATACGACACTTTTCCGGCAGCTCCTGCAGCCAAACTGATGCCAAACGTATTGCTATGCTTTCCTTTGGACTACGTTAGTAAGGCCGAGAGGGGGATTCTGACGAATGGGCTACCCAGGATCTCCACACCTCTAGCCCAGGCTTGCGCCAAAAAACTGGAGAGGCTACTTCAGTGCCACTGTCAAAAGTAGCAGAAACAACACGGGAGATAGCAGTTACGAGTTATAAGCCGTTTTCGATTGGCATAGGATATCGGCGCTACGGGTTATCTCCGTCGGTGGGAGGGACCATTGCGTCCTACTGGTCAGTTACCGCCCACCTTAAGCTGGGCAGCCCCCGGTTAATAAGGTACTGACCCGCCACAGGCCGCCTGCTTCATCGGGTGCTTGGAGCTTAAAGGACTGACTTGACAAGCGGACTGTAAATACTGCACCAGGCAAACAACGAAAACAGAAAAAACTGCCAGTCTTGCGTTTAGCAAGCTGGAACGTCAGGACAATGAGTCCTGGCTTCTCGGAAGATCTACCCACGGTTGATGACAATCGGAAGACGGCCATCATCAACCGCGAGCTCAAGAGGCTCAACATCGATATTGCTGCCCTGCAGGAGACAAGACTCCCCTCAGACGGCTATATCAGAGAAGAAGACTACACCATATTTTGGCAGGGAAGAGAGCCTCAGGAACAACGTCTGCATGGCGTCGGACTTGCAGTGAGGAACTCCTTACTCTCCTCAACTGAACCACCAAATGGAGGCACAGAACGCATACTTTCTCTTCGCCTGTCAAGTGCTTCAGGTCCAGTAAACATCCTGAGCATTTATGCTCCTACTCTTTGCAGCTCTGCAGAGGCAAAGGATCAGTTCTACAATCATCTGGACTCTATCATCACTGACATTCCTGCCACTGAGCACCTGTTCTTACTAGGAGACTTCAATGCTCGAGTGGGATCAGACCATGACTCCTGGCCCAAATGCATAGGACACTTTGGCATAGGAAAACTAAACGAGAATGGACAGAGACTACTAGAACTTTGTTCTTACCACCACCTTTGTATTACCAACACATTCTTCTCGACAAAGCCACATCACAGGATTTCCTGGAGGCATCCCAGATCAAAAAGTTGGCATCAACTAGATCTAATCATCACAAGAAAATCGTCAATGAACTGCGTTCAAATCACCCGCAGCTATCACAGCGCTGACTGTGACACGGACCATTCACTGATTGGCAGCAGGGTGCGTCTTCAGCCCAGACGGATTCACCGTACAAAGCAGAAAGGTCGCCCACGCCTAGATACTGCCAAAATGCATGCCCCCGACCTACGTGAATGCTTCGCCGAGTCCATCGAAAATGCACTCCAGGACTGTCCTGCTGGTAATGCTGAAGAACGATGGAACTACATCCGCGATGCTGTTCACAGCACAGCCATGGCCATCTATGGTAAGAGAGAAAAGAAGAACCCAGACTGGTTTGTCGCTGGGCTTGCAGAGATGGAGCCCATCATCGAAGCCAAGAGAACAGCCCAAATGAGTTATAAGAACGATCCATCTGCAAAGACACTTGAAGCTCTCAGGAAGACAAGAAATAATGCCAAACGCATTGCAAGGAAATGTGCTAACAGCTACTGGCTCGGCCTCTGCGAGAGTATCCAACTGGCTGCAGATAACGGTGATTCTCGTGGCATGTATGAAGGTATGAAGAGAGCTTTCGGACCAACTACCAAGAAGGTAGTGCCACTGAAATCCTCCACTGGAGAAGCCATCACAGACTGTGGGCTCCAGATGGAAAGATGGGTCGAGCACTATCAGGAACTCTACTCCCGGGATATTGCAGTCAATGACATTACAATTGAAAGCATCGAGAACCTACCTGTCATGGATGATCTCGACAAGCTCCCAACCTTAGCGGAGCTCAAGAAGGCAGTCAACTCCCTTACCTGTGGCAAAGCTCCGGGGAACGATGGCATTCCCACTGAGATCATCAAGAACAGTAAGGACACTGTTCTTCTAGACCATCTTCATGAGCTTCTATGTCAATGCTGGGATGAAGGAACAATTCCTCAGGATATGCGTGACTCAAACATCATCGCACTGTACAAAAATAAAGGAGATCGCAGCGACTGCAACAATTACCGTGGAATATCCCTCCCAAGCACTGTCGGGAAGACCTTCGCTAGAGTGTTACTCAACAGACTGCAATTGCTTGCGGCCCGTGTATATCCAGAATCGCAATGTGGATTCAGGTCGGGGAGATCGACCATCGACATGATATTTTCTATCAGACAATTACAAGAGAAATGCCGTGAGCAGAGACAACCATTGTATATCGCCTTCATCGACCTTACAAAGGCCTTCGATTTAGTTAGCAGGAAGGCTCTCTTCAAGCTTTTGCACAAGATAGGCTGCCCAGCAAAGCTGCTAAAGCTGATAACATCATTCCATGAAGATACGCAAGGAACTATCCAGTATGACGGCTCCGCATCAGCCCCATTCCCAATTGAGAATGGAGTGAAGCAAGGATGCGTGCTTGCTCCCACGCTCTTCGGAATCTTCTTCTCGTTGCTACTGTCAGAAGCATTCAAATCATCTGACGATGGTGTTTACCTGCACACAAGGAGCGACGGGAAACTGTTCAACCTCGCACGTCTCCGGGCAAAGACTAGAGTGCGTAGAGTCCTCATCAGAGAGATGCTCTTCGCAGATGATGATGCTCTGGCCTCACCATCAGAGGAAGCACTACAGAGGCTGATCAACAGCTTTTCTGATGCATGCAAAGACTTTGGCTTAACTATAAGCCTCAAGAAGACAAACATTATGGGACAAGATATGCGCAACATTCCAAGGATCTCCATTGGAAACCACACCCTGCAAGTTGTTGAGAACGTCACCTATCTTGGCTCAACCATATCCAGCAATCTCTCTCTCGATGCCGAGATCAACATCCGCATCGGCAAAGCATCTACAACGATGGCTAGACTCTCCAAGCGTGCTTGGGAGAACAGACTGCTAACCATCAACACGAAAAATAAGATCTATCAAGCCTGTGTTCTTAGCACTCTACTTTATGGCAGTGAGTCATGGACCTCGTATGCACGCCAAGAGCGCCGTTTGAACTCCTTCCATCTTCGGTGCCTAAGGCGGATTCTGGGAATTAAATGGCAGGATCGCATTCCGAATAAGGATATCCTCGAGAAAACAGGAATGAAGACAATCTTCGCTCTCCTTACACAACGACGTCTGAGATGGCTTGGCCATGTAAGTCGAATGGATGACTCTCGCATTCCAAAAGACATGCTGTACGGAGAACTGGCCTCTGGAACAAGGGCTGTGGGAAGACCTGTCCTTCGATTTAAAGATGTGTGTAAGCGTGATATGAAGGCCAGTGACATCAACCAATTAAACTGGGAAGCTTCTTCAAATGAACGTTGGAAATGGAGGAAGTTAGTGGAGGAGGGCGTACATCAGAGTGACTTAAGAAGAGTAAGACAATGGGAGGAGAAGCGTGAACGTAGAAAGCAAACAGTCACACCCCCACTGAATCAACCAACAATACAATATGTGTGCAGGAACTGCAACAAAGCATGTCGGTCAAGAATTGGCTTATATAGTCACAACAGGCGTTGCACAGGAATTGACATTTGAGCGCAAAACTCTATTGTCTCTCGAGACAAACAGATGCCAGCAATAGATCCCCACCAGCCATCGATCATGATCAAGTGGTGTACAGTAAGCTACATCGCGACTGTAACAATGGATTATATTACCAGCTGGTCCATTACCAAACACAGTAGCCACTGATCCAATTACAAGTGTTTTTTAGGAAAATAGTTTTTTATTTTGCCGGGGACGGTGACGCTATTGTCTTACATTGAAAGGCTAAGCTAGCTACACAACGTTAAACATACAGCTAACATTGTTAACATATCGTTCACACATTTCTAAACTACTCCTATTGCTTACCGTTTCATTGTTTCCCCCATTTCCACAAATAGTAGGCTACAAGCCCACCATTAAAAGTAGTTTCTCTGAAAATCTAAGGTTTGTGGGTGAATCAGGACTCTTCTTTGTACACACCCGAATTGACTTCTTCACTGATGATGGCAAATTGCCACAATTTATACAAGTTAAAAGTAAGGCATTTTTTCACTTAAGATGAGAGCGACTTCTGCTGGTTAAAGCAACCAAGAACAGCAATTTCCTTCATTGGGTTTCATTGTGGTACACCCAATCCTACATAAATTAAAAATGGCTGACTCGTGCAACAATGTTTGGGTAAATTTCTCCCATATGCGGATGATCCGTACCGTTTGGAGGAATTATGAAGGAGGGTAAGTATGAAGGGGGTTAAGATTGCTTTATAAATATCTCAGCAATGTTTTGATTTCAATTTTGGGGGGATTAATGCAGATCCCAAATACGCACAAGCAGGTACCAATAGGTAAGAAAAGTTTGTAAGTAAATTTTGCATAATAGCTAAGCTAGCTAGCTTTCTTGTTTAAACCAGTCTAGTTGCGTTCAATTCAATGCCCTAAGACCACTAAAGTAAGTATTAATTTGAACTGAAATAAGGCATTTTGTTTTTCCGTGATAACATCCCTATTTGGCAGTCTCAGATGAACCTACCTTAACATGCAAACTCATCATGGTCCAGAACCCGTTATCTGCAAACCATACACACACATACTGTAAAAAAACATTGATTTCAATGTGTGGTGCAAGTTATTAATTTATTCATTATGATCTATGAAGGTTTGTTGTCAACACATTAGTAGGTTCAACTCCTGAGGAGTTGAACACTCTTCGATGGGCATGCAGAGCCTATCGACGTAACAACACACATACCATGGACCATGGACTGCACATATGCACACATACCTCCACCCCATGCCTTTGCCACCACATAACTCCTTAGGTGTGATGGAAGGCTGGAGCAGCGCCAAAAGGGATGCAGCTTCGTCATCGGAAGCCCCCCCTTGTGGTTTCTGTGTCGTAACATGTGTATATGTGCTTATCGTGGCTATCAAGTTTTTTTTTCCTGGCCCCAGACTGAGTCCTCCCCACATAGAAGCCTACGTGTAGTAATTTAAATTTTTTTACGGGGCACCTTAAATAGCAACCCATCAGCGTTCCTGGTCCGTCACTCTGTACAATGTGCAATAACAATAAAGTACACTTCCTTCCTTCTTCCTTACTCAGGCCCTTCAAACATTGCACATTATTGTTTCAACTCAAAGGATGAACACAAATTATTTTGAATCATATCAAGGCTGACAAAATACACGCATGAATAGGACACAAGGACCTATTTGATTAGTTTTTTTTTTTAAAAAGGATGTATTTTCTTTTTGACACCAACAAACCTCTCAGTTTACAGAGCAACAGAAGGCATATAATAACACTTTAACTTCAGAGGCACAAAAACAGGAAAGTTGAACTACTTTAAGTTGCACGTTTGTCTTTTTCTTTTTCTTTTTCTTTTTTTTCTCGGTGCAACAGTTATCGTCTTTAAACGGCACTGACTGTTCAGACAATGCAATCAGGAGGTACACGAGGGAAAAGGGGACAGAGGAGGTACATGTGGTTCAGAACGGTAACGAGTCCAGGAAATTGATGAACAACATTGATCAAATGCAACAAAAAACTGGTAGAGAGAAGGGACAAGTTAATAAAAACAGGAAGAGGAGCGCCCGTTGTTCACAGAGCCCCGCTTATCATTCTCATCTGGTGAGCAGCCCCATCACAAACTCTTAAGATGTTTGCATTGGACTAAATATTGTATGATATATTATAGATTATTATAGCATCATTTCATACATTATTATCACAAAAACACTAAGTTGGAACAAATGCATAAAAAACTGTTACATGATGAAAATGTTGGGTTGGACCAAAACTGTTACTATGGATTTATTGCTTTGTACAGTACAGAGAGAAGTTTGGTCCAGACTGCAACCTTGTGGCCGATGGTCTGCGTGTGCTCTCTTAGAAAATGGAACTTTCCGCTCAAAGCCGTGTTTGCTTTTCACCTTTGGTTAATTGTGCAAAGAAATGGAAACATCAGTAACAGTTTCTGAGACAAAGACACGCCGACTCGAAAGAAAGAGGCTGCACCACAAAGTTCCATGCATTGGTACGCATTCGCACACGTTTATATCGTGAAGTGCTGATGAATGAATGGTCTTCATACGACAGATGTGGCCCCCTCTAGTGATTCTAAGGTGGGGTGCATCGTCTCAATCGTTGAAATCAAGAATACTCTGATTGTTGCAAACATTAGGCCAATAGTTACACCTAATAACTCTATTATCACTATTTGCCCAGATGGAACATCTTCAAGTATTTTACTGAATAATTATCTATTTTGTATAAAAACATCAATTTGCTTTATGTTTTATTGACATAGCAACAACATACAGTGGTACCTTCATTTTTGTATGATATGATTTTCAACATTTTTTGCTGACATTTTGCTCTGGTTTTCATAACCCCCTGAGGACCATTCAGCGTCCTCTGCAGTGGATGTTTTTGTTTTGTACAGTAGGGTATTTTTTTTTTCCTGAAATGTTTAACTCTGACAAAATGAATCTACCAAAAACAAATGTCCACTGCAACAAACGTTGGTTCTTAGGAGGAATCATCATACTGCCACAAACTAGTCTACAGAAACAAATGTGTTGGCCCACGTGTTGGTGACAGAAACAGTTTTTTTTTTTTTAAATTGAGTACAACGGCTAAATAATCCACCATAGGGCCAAAAAAAGTTGTGAGTGCCAGCACTTTGATAAAAAGGTGAGAAACACTATTAAATGTAAGAACTTGTAGCATCCACATGGCTTAACCCCTCCCTTACTACAGTGGAACCTCGATTTATGAACCCCTCATTGTACAAACAAGCTATTTTGTGGAGGACAGCTCAACTCATTGTTGCTGTTTTGACTTTCTCGGGATGTTCATTCGGTTGCAGCTGGATTGTTCAGTTTGTCTTAGGAGACGTTTCGCTTCTCATCCATAGGCTTCATTAGTCCATGGTCTTAAGACGAAATGTCTTCTGAGACAAACTGAAGAGTCGAGTTGCGATCGATTAAATGCCCTGAGAATACAATGACCTGGATGAATGACAACATCCATTGAGTTGTTTTGACTTTGTTATTAAATCGAAGGCTGATCCATCACTCCCTTGTTATGTTTGTTTGCTATACAGTACTGTATAACACTTTATATTCTGTTCAAAGGGTACAAACTTTGACAAAAATATGGACTTTTGTCAAAGCTGGAACCTATTATTCATTTTTACATTGTTTCATGTGGAGCATTTGCTTCAATATACAATGTTTTTCTAATTACGAACTCTGTTTAAGAAGCCAATTACATTTGTAAATTGAGGTTCCCAAGTACTGTTTATGCCAGGAGTGTCAAACATACGGTCCGAGGGCCGGATCAGGCCAGTGAACAGGTTTTATCCGGCCCGCGGGATGAGTTTGCTAGGTATAAAAATTAACCTGAAATTTTTGAATGAAAGAAACAGCTGTTCTAAATGTGGCCACTGGATGTCGCAATTGCAAGTCTTTGTATCTTTGTAGATGATGCTACATATGAACAAAATAAACCATATGATGTTAGTGCACCAGTCGAGGAAAATGATCAAACTACATAAATATCATCTTGTAATTTGATTTTGGTATAATTTTTTTATCTTGAGAGATTGAAAATGAACACCAATGAGTTGACTGATGAACATTATCACATAACTTATTCAGAAAATATAAATAACGACAAATAAAGTATATATACTATTAACTGCAACAGGTAATTATAAAAAAAAAAAAATGATTTGTACAATTTCAGAATGTGCTTGTTCTATTTTTAAGCAAAGAAAACAATCTCAAGTAGTCTTTATTTTTAAGTTATCATGCTGTGATTTTACCACCCCTGCCCACTTGAGTAGATTTTTCTACATGTGGCCCCCGATCTAAAATGAGTTTGACACCCCTGGTTTACGCCATCTTTGCCTACAAGAGTTTATAATTAAAGGTAAAAGTGATATTAAATGTTTATTTATCCATTTCAGCCATCATTTATACATATTTCGCATTGATTTCTGTTTGTAAAAATGATAATTATTCGCTATAAGATTAGTTTTATGTCAATATTGTTGGGTGTATGGAACGTAGTAATTAGATTGACATTATTCCTTATGACAAAAACCATTTTCCACTTTTTGTTATACCTTTTGGAACTGATTACTAATGAAAAACCAAGGTACCACTGTATATATTATCCATTCGCTACATCCTCTGGTAATATAGTAACATATTTATATTAACAAATGTGCTTTAAGTTATGTGCATTCTCTATTTCCATATAATTGTGCTGCGCTAATATATTGATACTGTTATACGATTTGGCTAATTTTGTCTCTGAATTGCACACACACCCTTAAATGTTCTTTTTTTTTTTTTTTTTTTTTTCACACCAATTATTTTGGACAATAAAATGCTGTAAACACATGATTATCTCATTCGTTTCATAATTCCAGATGTGCTCATTATTTAAAGTCAACCATTTTTGCGGTAACAAAAACAACTCTTGCACTACAGCGCTGAGATCTGACATGGAGCGCACACAGCAAACATCAGAAAGAGACACCTTAATTCAAGATGACCAGTGAGGAACCAAAAAAAAGTGTGCTTTTAGGAGCGATACGGTACAATCGGTCAACGGTTTACGATGCTGTGCAGTGGTACGTTTATAGACGCTGATGTCTGAGTGGCAGCTTTATGTACTCTAACCAGTAGCAGGTCATGTGACTAACGATGGGGACCCTACACAGGCTTCACTCGTTCTTTGGGAAGCCTTTGCTGATGAGGATTTTCACATTAAAAGACAGTTTCACTCCAAATAATTATATCTATTATCCATATGCGTAATAATACATTTACTGCCAATTTGATGTGCCTCACATCTTTTTAATCAAATAGGCTATTTTAGTTTTTTTTATACATTATACTTCTTGTGCAATTACAACAATAGATTGTGATTTTTATTTTTTCTAAATATTTCTATTTCGATGATATTATATTGGACTATATCGACGCACGCTCAAGAAGTTTACACATGTATCGGTGTGTGTGTTTGGTCTACGAGTATCCCTCCTCCTGCCTGTATCCGTAGCCTCCTCCCTGGGACTCCTCCTGCACGTACTCCTCCGTCTTTTCCCAGCTGGCGGCCCAGCCTCCGTTGACCTGCGTGGTGGCGCCGTACGACTTGGCGGGCCCTCCCTGAGCGACGTAACTCTGCGTGATGTCGCCCGTCTCCTCTGCCAGCTCGTCCTCGTCGATGAAGCCACACTTCTCTTCGCTGGTCAGCTCGGGGTCGGCCCACGGCTGTTTCTCCCCCGATGCGAAGATGCCGTAGAATATCACACCCCCGTAGTGCACCATGGAGGCTATTAGGAACACGTACTGCCACTCTTCTCGTGTCTGAAGGGGCCGAAGAAGGAGAGAATACGGATAAGATGAGTTCCTCAAACATGCAGATAGCAGTAGAAACAGCCTTTATTGCATAAATAAGGCATATCTTGAGAGATAAGCAGACTTTAACATAGTCCAACTCAAAATCTCAGGGGTGTCCTGAAATTCAAACATAACGTGGTGAATTCCGCATTCAAGGCTCAAACGTTATCTATAGCGTGGGTGAAACCGTAGAAATTAAACTGTCTTCTAGCCTAAGAGTGTTCAACCTCGCGGTAAAAAAATGTGTTGTTGGGAAACTATCAAAAACATGACGAGTTGTTTGGACTACCTCAACTGTGGGACACAGGTGCAAAATAACTCGCTGTGGAATAAGGGACATAACACACCAGATAAGGCTTCAGAAGACGAAAGATACCCAGGCAAGATGGAGCTAATCTTATGGTCGCTCAATGCTGTTGACAAAGTGTTTTCCAGCATATGTCATTCTTGTTTTGAAATTGTCATGTATCCATCAAATCTGTTGTTGAAACTTGGGCTATACAACCAACATATAAGTTGATTGTAAATTAGGGGCGGGGATAAGCAGTCTTGCTTTTTTCCCGTATCCCATTTCGGTGGGTGCCGTTGCATGTCTGTCAAATTACAAAGAGTGATGAAGTGTTGGTATATATGTCTGCCGGAATAAATACATTAATTCATTCAAAATAACTACTAAAACAAGGCATAACATACTCTATAACCAAAGTACAGCACTGTTGTGGCCCCCATTTTTGAAAACAGCTCTATAATTTCTGACTGTCTGTGAGGCCTTGAATTTGAACAAGTCTAGCCTTTTTGAGAATGCGACCCCTGCAGTAAGCTAACCATGAATATGTCCCATTAAAAGATAATAATGTCCAAAATATACAATAAATATCGTTGCTTCCCGACAGAGGCACTCATTCTCTTTTGCTCGTTCTGAGCTCCATTCTAATCCCAAAACACCAATAGCTCCAATGCTCATGCCAGCATTTCAAAATATGGGAGAATTTCCCAGGCAAATGGGTGAAAATAAAGGAATTTTCATTTTCCTCAAAAATCGCCAATAAATCAACAAAAAATAAATAAATGAATAAATAGATAAAACTCCTGTTACTTGAATCACAATATTGGCAATAACCACTTTGCTGTCCACTGTGACAAGAGCTAGGCAGTTAGCGTGCCTGATATCATAGAATAAAATGATATAAACTATATGATATAAAGTTAAAGTTAAAGTCCCAATGATTGTCATACACAAGTTTGTCCTCCGCATTTGACCCATCCGCATGTTCATTTGGTGATTTAACCCCCAATTTCAACCCTTGATGCTGAGTGCCAAGCAGGAGACAATGGGTCCCATTTTTTCATTGAGTACAGGGTTTGAACTCACGACCTCCCAGTCTCAGGGCGGACACTCTAACCACAAGGCCACTGAGCTGAGCATATAAGGCTTCCTAGTGAGAAAACTGTTGTTTTGCATAAATGAAAATAAAAACACAATTCCAGGCGCTTTCATAGCACCTATATTTGAAACATTTTTCAAGATTAATTTCTTAATGGATCTCACAGAAAGTATGAGGATGTGTTTTCAACTGCCTGCTTTTCTTTAGGTAAAGATGATAAGTGTCCTAATTGTCAATATACTTACACAAATGTTGGATTTTTGCCAGAAATGTATTATCCGTCGTTTTCATGTGCTTCCATCTGTCATGATTACTTATGTCAGTTTGTATTTTGTTAGTTGTATCCCTGTCTTCTGTATCATTGCTCTTCCCTTTGTTATACTTCCCTGAATTTGAACTTTAACAGCCACATTAAGTTAATACCATCAGCAGCTTTTTATCACCTGGAAAGCGTTGCCAAAATCAGAGGAATAATGTCTGAGTCAGACTTAGAAAGACTAGTCCATGCCTTTGTCTCCAGCAGGTTAGACTACAGTAATGGCCTTCTGACTGGGCTCTCTAAACAAGCTGTAAAGCAGATGCAGTACATCCAAAATGCTGCTGCTCGAGTCCCGACTAGAACGGGGAAATACAACCATTATAGGCCTGTATTAAGGTCACTGCACTGACTTCCTGTTGCTCAGAAAATATACTTTAAATTTACTTTAAAACGGCTCTGATTGTGTACAAGTCTTTTCATGGCCTTGTGCCAAAGTCAATCTCTGAAATGTTAGGGTATGGTCTCCTGCTGGTGCCTGGAGTCAGGACCAAATATGGTGACGCTCTGTTTCAGTTTTATGCTCCTAAAATCTGGAAAAGTCTTCCAGAAGATGTGAGACAGGCCTCAACGTTGACAATGTTCAAACCCAGGCTAAAAGCACTTTTATTTGACTGGCATATGACAACTGAAAGTATTTTACCTACACTAGTTTATCTTAATTTGAATTATGATTGTTTTTATGATGATCTTATTTTCTGATTTTAATTTTAATTATTATTTATTTCAATATTTATTTTATATTCTTATGTTTGTCTTCTTGTAATTTTCTGTAAAGCACTTTGTGTACACCTTCACTTTTTGTTTAGTTTTATGCCAGAGCACGTGTTTTTATATTTCTTATTAAGTCTTTTTAGGTTCACCTTGCCAGGGTTGTATTGTCCAGTAAAACTTTTCATGAACCCAACTCACCTTAATGTGTGTTCCTAAATTTGTGTTGGATGTCTTAGATGAAGAGAGCAGCGATGATTTTGGTTTACAGAGTAAACAACTAAAAACTAAGGCTTGGGACTTTGTTTTCTCTAGATGCACACATTTGTCTAAATATGGCCAAGGACACACATTATTGTGGGTTTCCTGCACATCATCTTCATCACTCGAGGAAAAATCTAATCTGCGGGAGAGAATCCCTCTGCCAATTTCAGCTATGTTTCTTTTTTTTTTTGGAGTCGTCAGCTTGAAGCGTCCCTCTGTCTCTGATTCCCTGGTCATCACGTGACATGAGTGCGTGACTGTTTTGACTTTGCTTGTTAGTTTCGATGATCCGCCATATCTTGCCTCTCTGATTCTCCAGTCCGTAATGTTTCGGCCTAACCTTATATTAGCCAATTGTGACTCACCATACGAACTCCAACCAATCATGGATTTTCGTTGTATGTATGGATGTTCTCATTCATTCCTTCACTAACTCAGGTAATTGAATTTACTCTGTTTTTTTTTTTGGCCTGGATTTGCAGTCCATTTTCTCTCTTTGTAGCTTGTAGCTTTTACATAAGATACACTATATTGCCAAAAGTATTTGGCCACCCATCCAAATGATCAGAACCAGGTGTCCTAATCACTCGGCCCCTTGGTTCCAGTGAAAGGAACTTTGAATCTGCCAGGATACCAAAACATTTTGGACAATTCCATGCACCCAATCTTGTGGGAAAAGTTTGGAGCGGGCCCCTTCCTCTTCCAACATGACTGTGCACCAATGCACCAAACAAGGTCCATAAAGACATGGATGACAGAGTCTGGTGTGGATGAACTTGACTGGCCTGCACAGAGTCCTGACCTGAACCCGATAGAACACCTTTGGGATGAATTAGAACGGCGACTGAGAGCCAGGCCTTCTCGACCAACATCAGTGTGTGACCTCACCAATGCGCTTTTGGAAGAATGGTGGAAAATTCCTATAAACACATTCCACAACCTTGTGGACAGCCCTCCCAGAATAGTTGAAGCTGTAATAGCTGCAAAGGGTGGACCGACATCATATTGAACCCTATGGGTTAGGAATGGGATGGCACTTCAAGTTCATATGTGAGTCAAGGCAGGTGGCCAAATACTTTTGGCAATATAGTGTACCTTGCTACATGGGTCTAAAAACAGCAAAGCGACAGGAACAGCTACTCGTTAAAAAAGTAGCTAAGCTACCGCCAAGCTATTGGGAAATGTCGTTAAGCTTAGGTACATGTAGCTTGTTACTGCCCATCACAGCCCACATCTAAAACTGCTACTGACAATAGCATTGCCTTCCTTGATGCATTGCTAAACAAATCAGTCATGTAAATGAAACAAAAATCATGCCAACGTGACGATTCGGAAAAAAAGCATTTACCTTGTTTTTCGTCATAGCACCAACAATCAGAGGACACACCATGCCAGAGAGGGTACCCACTCCATTGGAAATGCCCATGAGGATACTGGCATAGCGTGGGGCGATATCCAGATGGTTGACATTAAAGCCTGGAAATATGAAACAAGATTGACTATTTATTTATTTGTCATTGTATATAGGTTTGATTTTTTATACCACATTTGGGACACCATGTAATAAAAAAAACAATCTGATTGGTGGATAAAAAGTGACCATCTTGCAGAAGAAATAGGCAGTGCCTCCACCATCTCTCCCCCACACTCTGACTGACTGCTCGCTGCGTTCCGTCTGCCTGACAAATCTCTTGAGACTATGGGCTCTGAATTATTTAACACTACTCCAGGAGAAAGCTGGGGAACAACAGGCAGTAACATTTCGCACACAGTCACAAAAAACCTCAGCATGCTTTCCAACTGAGAGGATATGGTGGTTTTTAGGTTCATCTGGAAAATGCCTCTGATGGCTGATGGCTAGTTAAAAATATCTTAATGTATGTCCCCAAAACAGTGTTGTAGAAGTACTCTGAAATATAAATATTATCATAGTGCTTTTATAATAATCAAAACAAACCATATGGACGACCCTAATTTGTTTTTCTATGAATGACATATACTAACTGAAAATAAATAATCGGACTGCAATAAATACAGTTGATTGATAAATCAGAAAATTATACCATCCACCACATCAAATTGCACGTTTCCAAATCCTTCAGCTGAAGAAACAAATTAGGAATTCAGTTACACCCTGGAACCTAAGATTATAAATATCCCTGTATATTGTTTATTTTTTACCATGATTTTGACACAGTACTGTCTACACCAGGGGTGTCCAAACTTTTTCCATTGAGGGCCGCACACTGAAATATCAAAGCAAGCCAGGGCCATTTTGATATTTTTTATTTTAAAAAAACAATACAATATATTTATAAAAAAAATATACATTTAGGCCTCCACTCAGGTTTGATCCTGGGGACCCCAAAGGGTTTAGGTAAAAAAATATATAAAAAATGTGTCATTATTTAGTATTATTATTATTATTCAAGGTCTAAATCCCAAATCAACATTAGGTCTATCTGTCAATATAAAGTGTTTTTTCAAGATTTAAGTTGTATGCTCTTTTTGTCAAAGAAAACCCAGTTTTTTTGTGGAAAAAACACAAAATATGCAATATTTTCCCCCAATAACATTTTAAAGTGGAATATTTGAGATTATATAATAATTGGAGTTCATAGCATAACTCATAACAACATTAATTAATTATTATCTTTGAGCAACTTAAATAGACACTTAAAAAAAAAAGTCCCACTGAAATTATTGGGGATCCAAAAGGGTCCTGCTCAGTAAAATATAAAAAATAAATCATACTTTTTTTTAAACTTTTAACACAATAGTCTCAAGATCAACTTCAGATCTATCCGTCAATTATAACTTTTGTTGTTGTTTATGTTTTTTGTTTGTTCGTTTTAGGCCCTGCTTTAAACAAAACAGCTTAGTTTTTTATATGGCAGACACAAAATATTTTCCCCAAAAAATATTCCAAAGTGGAATATTTAATGTGATGTAATTGGAGCTTTGAATAGGTCAATAATTCATAATGACATTGATTTTGATTCATTATTATTTTTTAAAGAAAGAAACAGCCTGCATGGCAGCTTTGTGTTATTAGAGTAAACATTGTAACATGTTCTTGTTACATTTCACCTGTTTGCTCTTTTATACCACTTTTTATGTTTTTTATTTTTTTTAATCGTATTTTTAGAATGTGCCGCGGGGCCGTTAAAAAATTACCTGCGGGCCGCAAATGGCCCTCGGGCCGCACTTCTGACACCCCTGGTCTACACTCTACACTAAATTACAGACCAGTAAGGCTTTGATAGTCAATTAAATGTATTGCTCATTGTTTACTGTTCAGCTACTGGGAACCCTTTGGTTTTATACAATGTCATCATATAGGGGGGAAGGCATTGACAATTCTAACAGGCCCACAGCCTGCTGGGGGCCACACACACACAGGCAATGAATGGGGTAGAGGGGCCCACACCGATATTATTTCAGGAGACTCAGAATTCCGAGCAACTGCCCTGTTTTTATGGTTGCTAACACCTTTCTTAGGTGGAATCAATCATTTAGATGTTCACTAACATGACATCTCACAAAATTTCACACACAAAAATCTCCAATAATAACGTGCATTGTGGTGGTTTGAATGCCAAGGCTTCATTTTAATTTAAAGTTAAAGTACCAATGATTGTCACACACACACTATGTGTGGTGAAATTTGTCCTCTGCATTTGACCCATCCCCTTGTTCACCCCCTGGGAGGTGAGGGGTGCAGTGAGCAGCAGCGGTGGCCGCGCCCGGGAATCATTTTGGTGATTTAACCCCCAATTCCAACCCTTGATGCTGAGTGCCAAGCAGGGAGGTAATGGGTCCCATTTTATAGTCTTTGGTATGACTCGGCCGGGGTTTAAACTCACGACCTACCGATCTCAGGGCGGGCACTCTAAACACAAGCCCACTACAAATCGCATGACTTTTGGAAGAGCTTGGCTTTTTTCCACTATACCAGGGGTGTCTCAAGTAGTAATAATTGGCCTACAACGCATTCTGAAGACAAAATAATCCTGTCCAGAGTTGAAGCATCACACAAAAGAAACAAAGAAAACAAATTCTTACTGTATATGGTCGTTGATGATTTCTGTGTCATGTCATGATGAACATGTGTACAATGTCCAAGTGTGCTTAAAGCCCTTAAAAAGGTTTTAATCGGTGAAAAACAGCTAATTATAATAAATATTAATATTAAGAAATTAAATATCTCACTTGGGGAGATTGGATATTACAATAATCTGCTTTATTACTACATTGCATAATACACTCATTTGCTTTATTACTATAACACAGGTGTTTTGTTCAGATAATTCAGCAAATATAGATTTAACTAGGGATTCTCAAACTGTGGTACGCGTACCACCATGTACTGTAGTGGTACGCCAAAGAAGTCTGTAAATATGTACTGTGTGCTAATGTTGTCTGTCTATCTGTGGTGGCCCTGCAATGAGGTGGCGACTTGTCCAGGGTGTACCCTGCCTTCCTCCCGAGTTCAGCTGTGGTAGGCTCCAGCCTGCCCGCCCGCAGCTCCGAGAGGGACAGGCAGTAGAAAATGGATGAATGGATGGATGGATGGATGGATGGACGGATGGATGGATGGATGGAAATGGAGTATCATTGTTGATGACGTTTGTGCAGTGTGTGTAATGTTATAGCTGCCAAAGATATATAAATATGTACTGTATATACTTGTAAATAAACATATGCCTTGTTTTGAATAAATACTCAGGCCTATTGCGCTACTGTATTTTAATGTTGGTCATTATGGTGGTACTTGGATAGCCAAGTGTTTTCTGAGGTGGCACTTGGTGATACACGTTTAAGAATCACTGACCTAAAGTAAATTGTACTGGTTTTAGTATCTTTAATGTACAACATGTGGAAATAGTGTCAAAGTGCTTTGAGTACCTTAAAGGTAGAAAAGCGCTGTACATGTATAGTTTATACATCCTTCCATTTTCACTGTAAAACACGTGTTTAAAAGTGTTGTTTGCAGTGAACACGTGACTGCAGTCGAGAGGGCACTTCAAACGAGATGAAAGCATTAGTATTTTCTTGTGTCTAACTAAGATTATTTTTATTTATTTTTTATAAAATGTTTTATTCGTACCAAGTTGGTTGTCTACTAACCTGATATAGCAAATCCACTGAAGCCCACTGCCAGCACCAGAAAGGATATGGCCACCCCTTTGCTGTGGGAGTATCCTACCACCAGCAGCAGCGTCGCCTCCATGCCAAATCCTAGCAAAGAGGGACGGCAGGTCGGACACACAAGCACACAAAAGTCCACAGGCTATTGGCCGCCACAGTGCCGATTGAATTAAGCTCCATGGTCCGCTCTCAATTACACCAGTGACAGATACCAAATCAATGTGCAATGACAATCAGTATTGTATTTTACAAAACTACACTACCAGGCAAAAAGGGAGCAGTAGCCATGAAACACTGTGACAGTAACACCCTTTAAATGTGCAGAGAGAAGTGTGAAAATTGACACTCGTGTCTTCCTCACCTCCACAGTTCATGATTTTTCTGACTGTAGTTGTTGACAGGATGTTATTGCTGCGCAGGTAGTCCGCCAGCTGGCCGCCAAAGGGCACGATGATGGTCATCACCAGATGGGGCAGTGCAGACACAATGCCAACCTACAATCACAGGAACCCCATCAGCCACATTAGGAGTGAATGATGCTAAATACAGGCATGTAAAAAATATATATATATACCGTATTTTTTGGATTATAAGTCGCAGTTTTTTTCATAGTTTGGCCGGGGGTGCGATTTATACTCTGGAGCGATTTATGTGTGAAATTATTAACACATTACCGTAAAATATCAAATAATGTTATTTATCTCATTCACGTAAGAGACTAGGCGTATATCAGCAATCGTCACACACACACACGTCAACCAATAAAAATTTGGCGGGGGCGGGTCATGGCAGAAGTGCATTGTGAAAAAAAAGATGCTACCTGCTACTACTTCCGTACCTATGAAAATTGATCATTTCAACATTGGTGGTAACTTATAAAAACTGAGAAGGGCTTTAAAGGCCTACTGAAACCCACTACTACCGACCACGCAGTCTGATAGTTTATATATCAATGATGAAATCTTAACATTGCAACACATGCCAATACGGCCGGGTTCGATTAGTAAAGTGCAATTTTAAATTTCCCGCGAAATATTCTGCTGAAAACGTCTCGGTATGATGACATTTGCACGTGATGTCACGGATTGTGCGGACATACTGGGACACCATTGTGGTCAGCTATTAAGTCGTCTGTTTTCATCGCAAAATTCCACAGTATTCTGGACATCTGTGTTGGTGAATCTTTTGCAGTTTGTTTAATGAACAATGAAGACAGCAAAGAAGAAAGCTGTAGGTGGGAAGCGGTGTATTAGCGGCTGGCTGCAGCAACACAACCAGGAGGACTTTGAGTTGGATAGCAGACACGCTACCGTGAGTATGCAGCTTTGGCTTCCAAACATTTGATCGCTTGCCCATACGTGCGTGCCGCTATGTGCATGTCACGTACGTGACTTTGGGGAAATATATGTGATGTATGAACTTTACGGAGGTGAACGGTACTTTGGGCTGTGGGATTGAGTGTGTTGTGCGGGTGTTTGAGTTGTATTGGTGGGTTATATGGACGGGAGGGGGAGGTGTTTGTTATGTGGATTAATTTGTGGCATATTAAATATAAGCCTGGTTGTGTTGTGGCCAATAGAGTATATATATGTCTTGTGTTTATTTACTGTTTTAGTCATTCCCAGCTGAATATCAGGTCCCACCCGCCTCTCACAGCATCTTCCCTATCTGAATTGCTTCCACTGCCCTCTAATCCTTTACTCTCACTTTCCTCATCCACAAATCTCAAATGAATGAGGAAATGGTCGCCTTCTCGGTCCGAATCGCTCTCGCTGCTGGTGGCCATGATTGTAAACAATGTGCAGATGTGAGGCGCTCCACAACCTGTGACGTCACGCTACTTCCGGTACAGGCAAGGCTTTTTTATCAGCGACCAAAAGTTGCGAACTTTATTGTCGATGTTCTCTACTAAATCCCTTCAGACAAAATATGGCAATATCGTGAAATTATCAAGTATAACACAGAATGGATCTGCTATCCCCGTTTAAATAAGAACATTTCATTTCCGTAGGCCTTTAAGGCAGTCCTGCGCAACCTGTGGGAGCAGTGGATGATGGATGGAGAGCACAGCTTCACGGCAACCGGGAGAATGCGCCATGCAACTTTTCTGGATGTCATTGGATAGATCGACAAAGCATGGGCTTCAGTGACAACCGAAACCACCCTGTCCGGATTCAGAAAGGCTGGAATAATTGGAACTGCCACTGACGATGACTCTGACGTAAGCGACGTACCGATAGAAGAGGAAGCGGTGCATTGTCGGCCTTTGGAGTTGGCAGAGTTGTTTAGAAGCGACACAGAGGAAGAAGATTTCATCGGATTTAGCGATTAGGAGTGACAGATTGTTTGGTAAACGTATAGCATGTTCTATATGTTATAGTTATTTGAATGACTCTTACCATAATATGTTACATAAACATACCAGGCACGTTCTCAGTTCGCTATTTATGCGTCATATAACGTACACTTATTCAGCCTGTTGTTCACTATTCTTTATTTATTTTAAATTGCCTTTCAAATGTCTATTCTTGGTGTTGGATTTTATCAAATAAATTTCCCCAAAAATGCGACTTATACTCGAGTGCGACTTATATGTTTTTTCCTTCTTTAATATGCATTTTCGGCCGGTGCAATTTATACTCCGGAGCGATTTATAATCCGAAAAATATGGTATATATTTTATTTTATTTTATTTATTTTTTTATTGATCCTCAAAAATTATGAATCAATTTAGAATCGGAACAAATAAGAATTGGATGTGAACAGGGGGTTTTGAGCACCCCTATTACTTATTTTTACCGTTTCTATTAAGTCTTTGTTTCAAGTGTGCCTATAGTAATAGCCATCGATCTACTTTATATTTCTCATTCAAATGTGTGATTTGCTTCATTTGTACCGAAATAATACATTTGTTTAATCCATAATTACAGACTTTCCAATCATATTATTTCTATCATTTGTGAAATGCTTTGGCCTTGTTATATTATATGCACAGTGCATGAGTGAATGTGTCATCAATTGAGCTATTTATTCCCAGAGCAAAATTTACCATGGTGCGTTCCATTTGTACTGAAGTCGAAATTTCTGAGTTCCTAGCTGGAAGTTTCAACTGGAACGCTCCCCGATGTCGGATGTTCTACTCGGAAAGTCCTTACCACTATTAATGATGGCTGCTCTGAGTCTAAACAATAATATACATTTCTGTAAATCTGTAAAAGTACTTCTCGCAAGTTTTTGTCGCACTAAATCAGCCGTATACGATGTATTGTTGGATATGTATATATATATATATATGTATATATATACATTTATGAAGGAGCGCATATTTGTCCATAAGTTGTTAATATTCAGATAAGGAAAGCGTAATAATAGCTTTTTTCATTTACAAACTTCGTAACTACAACGCTCATAGCTCAGCTGTGACATCATTCCTTGCTACGACTTCCAAATTCTGAGGTAAAACAGAATGCACTATTAGTCATGTTATTTGGAAGTTAGCCAGGCTAATGAGTGCCTAAACTGAGGGGTATCTGTCTTTTAAGACTTTTAATAATAATTTGTGAAAAATAAGAAAAACATCAATAAATACAAATTAAAAAAATATATATATACTTTTACTAAAATATATATACTTTTACTATTTTTACTATTTCTTCTGGGTATGCCGCTCATGTTGGATTTCCCTCACTTCCAGGTTGTTTTTTTGGTAGCCTGGCTTACTTCTTAGTAGCCTGGCTAACTTTTTAATAGCCGAGCTAAGTTCCTGGTAGTCTGGCTAACTTTTTACGGCCTGGTTAACTTCTCAAATCTTGGCTAACTTCCGGGTAGCCTGACTAACTTCTTAATAGCCTTGCTAACTTCCTGGTGGCCAGGCTAACTTCCTAATAGCCTGGCTAACTTCTTAAAAGCCTGGCTAAACCCGTGTTAGCCTGACTAATTTCTTAATAGCCTGGCTAACTTCCTAATAGCCTGGTTAACCTCTTAATAGTCTGGTTAACTTCCGGGTAGCATGGTTTCACCTCTTAATAGTCTGGTTAACTTCCGGGTAGCATGGCTTAACTTCTTAATAGTCTGGTTAACTTCCGGGTAGCATGGTTAACTTGTTAATAGCCTGGCTAACTTCCTTGTGTCTTTGTGTCAACCGTACAGCATATTTTACAACAGTTCTTGTAGTCTTCGATTCCCTGCCATCTACAACAATGGAATGTCAGACACTTTGCCACCACTAGCTCAGGTTTACCATATGCTCGCAGCTCAAAGGGGAGTGTTGTATCGAGTTATATCTACTGTATGTTCCTGATTGCCAGTTTTTAATATGCAATATATCTCCCTTGCATGCGTTTTGTGGTGTTTGTGTAGATTTTTGGTTATGGATCATTTTTGTGTCCGGAGTGTTTGGGCATCGCTGCAGAATTACCCCTGCCGGCCATATATTTCAATAAAGGTTCACCTTGCTGATCTCAAAGCCAAACACTTCTTCAAAGTAGGCAGGCTGGCTGATGAGTAGCAGGTAAAATGTCCAGCTCCTGCAGAAGTTGGCCACGATTATTGCATAGACGGGCATCGAAGTGAAGAACTTTCTCCAGGGTGTCTTGTATTTCTGTAAAAGATCGGTTAAACGCAGTTTAATTAACTGCTTGTTGTGTCAACTAGAACTTGCCCTGTGACCAGAAACTACATCAAATGGTTCTCAGTGATACTGTAATTACTGTTCACTGATACTTTCGTTGGCTTATCAAACTCCTCACCTCAGCAGGACCCATTAGATTGGCACTCTCTCCAATGCTTTCCTCAATGTAGCAGCGCTCCTCATCAGTGATGGTAGGGTGTTCAGCAGGGCTCTCATAGGACACCAATATCCAGAACATGTACCAAAAGATGCCGACACATCCTATGCATCACAAGCAAGATAATTACAAACAGGTTATTGTTCCCATTGTTGTTCTAAAAGTTCATCCGGAATTTATTCACAGCGCTTCACTTTTACCACAATTTGTTATGTTACAGCCTTACTCCAAAATGGAATAAACACTATAATGACAATGGGAAAACGTTTTTGTTTTTTTAGGAATTCTAAAAAAATATTTTGAACATAAAAAAGTAATACATCGCACGCACATAAGTATTCACAGCCTTCGCTCAATACTTTTGTTCATGCACCTTTGGCAGCAATTACAGCCTCAAGTATTTTTAATATGATGCCACAAGCTTGGCATACCTATCTTTGGGCAGTTTCGCCCATTCCTCTTTGCAACATCTCTCATGCTCCACCAGGTTGGATGGGGAGTGTCGGTGCACAGCCATTTTAAGATCTCTCCAGTGATGTTCAATCAAGTCTGGGCTCTGACTGGGCCACTCAAGGACATTTACAGAGTTGTTCTAAAGCCATTCCTTTAACATCTTGACTGTGTGCTTAGGGTCCCTGTCCTGCTTCAAGATAAACCATCGCCCCTGTTTAAGTTCAAGAGCACTCTGGAGCAGGTTTTCATCCAGGATGTCTTTGTACATCGCTGCAGGCATCGTTCTTTCTATCCTGACTAGTCTCCCAGTTCCTGCCACTGAACAATATCCCCACTGCATGATGCTGCCACCACCATGCTTCACTGTAAGAATGGTTTTGGCCTGATAAAAGGGGTGTCTGATTTCCTCCTGAACATGACACATAGCATTCACGCCAAAGACTTTAAGCTTTGTGTCATTAGACCCGAGAATATTGTTTCTCATGGTCTGAGAGTCTTTTAAGGGCATTTTGGCAAACCTTTGCGAAAGAATGGCTTCCATCTGGCCACTCTACCAAACAGGCCGGATTGGTGGATTGCTGCAGAGATGGTTGTCCTTCTGTAAGGTACTCCTCACTCCACAAAGGAATGCTGACGCTCTCACACAGTGACCATGAGGTTCTTGGTCACCTCCCTGACTAGGGCTGTTCTCCCCCGATCACTCGGTTTTGATGGCCCACCAGCTCTGAGTTCCAAACTTCTTTTATTTACGGATGATGGAGGGCATCGTGCTCATATTTTTGTACCCTTCCCCAGATGTGTGCCTCGAGACAATCCTTTCTCTGAGGTCTACAGACAATTCCTTCGACTTCGTTCTTGGTTGGTGCTGTGCCATGCACTGTCAAGTGTGTGACCTTATACTGTATATAGACAGGTGTGTGCCTTTCCAAATCATGTCCAACCAACTGACTTGACCACAGGTGGACTCCAATTAAGCTGTAGGAACATCTGAAGTACTAAAAGCTGAAACAGGATGCCACTGAGCTCACTTTTTAGCTTCATGACAAAAGCTGTAAATACTTACGCTGTGTACATGGGATTTCTTAGTTTTTTATCCATCCATCCATCCATCCATCAATCGTCTTCCGCTTATCCGAGGTCGAGTCAACGGGGCAGCAGCCTAAGCAGAGAAGCCCAGATTTCCCTCTCCCCAGCCACTTCATCCAGCTCTTGCCGAGGGATCCCAAGGTGTTCCCAGGCCAGCTGGGAGACATAGTCCCCCCGACGTGTCCTGGATTTTCCCCGTGGCCTCCTAACGATCGAACGTGCCCTAAACACCCCCTCATGAAGACGTTCGGGGGGCATTCTGACCAGATGGTCAAACCACCTCATCTGGCTCCTGTCTATGTGGAGGAGAAGCGACTTTACTCTGAGCTCCTCCCGAATGACAGAGCTTTGGCCGCTTGTATTTGTGATATTGTCCTTACGGTCACAACCCACAGCTCATGAACATAGGTGAGGATAAGAAACCTGTAAATTGAGAGCTTTGCCTTCCGGCTCAGCTCCTTCACCATGACGGATTGATACAGGGTACACATCACTGCAGACTCTGCACGGATCCGCCTGTCAATCTCCCGATCCATTCTTCCCCCACTCGCTAACAAGACTCCCAGGTACTGGAACTCCTCCACTTGGGGCATGATCTCCTCCACAACCCGTATATGGCACTCCAACCTTTTTTGCAGTGGAGAACCATAGACTAGGACTTGGAGGTGCTGATTCTCATCCCAGTCGCTTCACACTTCGCTGCCAACCGAGCCAGTGAGAGCGGAAGATCCTGGCCAGATGAAACTAGAAGGACCATATTAACTGCTAATCTGGCAGAAATGAAACCGGATCCCCTCACCACACTGATTGTGCCTAAAAATTTTGTCCATAAAAGTTATGAACAGTACCAGTGTCAAAGAGCAGCCCTGGCAGAGCCCAACCCTCCCTGGAAATGGGTCAGACTTACTACCGGCAATGCGGACCAAGGCCTCAGGAATGGACCGGAGCACTCACCACAGGACTTCCAGAGAGACACGGTCTAATGCCTTCTCTAAGTCCACAAAACACATGTAGACTGACAAGGCAAAGTCCCATGCACCCTCGAGGATCCTGTGAGAGAATAGAGCTGGTCCACAGTTCCACGACCAAGATGAAAACCACACTGCTCTTTCTGAATAGAGGTTCGACCATCCGGCGTAGTCTCCTCTCAAATACACCTGAATAGACCTTATCAGGAAGGCTAAGGAGTGTGATCCCAGCATAGTTGGAGCACACCCTTCGGTTCCCCTTCTTAAAGAGAGGAACCACCACAGCGGGTCTGCCAATACAGAGGCACCACCCCTGATGTCCATGCAATGTTGCAGAGTATTGTCAACCAAGACCTGCCACCGAGGATATTTTAAACTACCTCAGTAACCCCAGCCACAGAAATAGGACGAGTAGGTGGGATTGAGGAGGTCTTGGAAGTATTCCCTCCACCGATCTACAACATCCCAAGTCAAGGTCAGCAGCACACCATCCCCCACCATACACGGTGCACTACTTCCCCCTCCTAAGGCGGCGGATGGCAGTCCAGACTTTCTTCGAAACCATTCGGAAGTCATTTTCCACGGGGGTTCCCCAAACTCCTCCCATGTCTGTGTTTTTGCCTGCGCGACCACCGAAGCCGCACACCGCTTGGCCTGTCGGTACCTGTCTGCTGCCTCCGGACAGCATCCGTCACCCCTGGTGTCCGCCAGTGGATTCTAGTATTACCACCACAACAGGCACCAACCACTTTGCGGCCGCAGCTCCGATCGACCACCCCGACAATAGAGGCCCGGAACATGGTCCTGGACTCTGTTAGAAGTCCTCAGCAGACCCTCACAATGCGTTTGGGCCTGCCAGGTCTGATCTGCATTCTCCCTCACAATCGGAGCCAACTCACCACCAAGTGGTGACCGGTGGAAAGCTCTGCCTCCCTCTTCACCCGAGTGTCCAAAACATGAGACCGTAAATCTGATAACACACCCACAAAGTCAATCATTGAACTTCGGCCTGGGGTGTCCTAGTGCCAAGTGTACATATGGACACCTTTATGTTTGAACGTGGTCTTCGTTATAGATAATATGTGATGAACGCGAAAGTCCAACAAGAAAACCCCACTCGGGTTTAAATCAGGCAGCCGGTTCTCCCAATCATAGCCTCTGTTGAAGTCCTCCAGCAGAACAAGGGAATCACCTGTGGCAGCACTCTCCAGTACTTCCTCTTGTGAATCTAAAAAGGGCGGGTACTCTGAATTGCTGTTTGGTGCATAAGCACAAACAATAGTCAGGACCCGACCCCCCACCAGGAGGCAGAGGCAAGCTACTCTCTCGTCTACTGGGTTAAACTCCAACGAACAGGCTCTGAGCCGCGGGGCAACAACTATTTCCACCCCCCAGATTAGAAGAGACTCCAGCCCTTCTCGAGAGGACTGGTTCCACAGCCTTTGTTGTGCGTAGAAGTGAGTACAATTAGATCCAGCCGGAACTTCTACACTTCGTGCACCAGCTCAGGCTCCTTCCTCCCCAGCGAGGTAACGTTACACATCCTAAGAGCTAGCTTTTGTAGTCGAGGATCGGACTGCCATGGTCTTTCTACGGGTGCCGCTAAGCTCACATTGCGCCCGACCTCTATTGTCATTATGGGGTATTTTGAGGACTAAAATGAATGTATTGCATTTTGGACTATGGCTGCAACAACAAAATGTGGAAAAAGTGAAGCGATGTGAATACATTCCGGATGCACTGTAAGTCGTGTTTACACACATTGTTTGGCAGACTCAGAGAATAAAACCCAGAAGCTGTTTCCAGTACAGACAGAAACAAGGGGGGTAAGTTATTGACAGAGCAAAGCATTTTGGAAGGAAATCAATACATGGTCTGCCTGGATAAATCCATTTGACTTTCAGTGAATGCAATGATGGTCAATCTATTTTGATTTGACCCGAGCTCGTGCATACTATATTCCCTTTACATAATAGAACAAGTATTGTACAGTAATGAACCGTACCATAGACGTAAAACACTGAAGACCAGCCTGTATACTGAACCAGGATCCCAGTCATAGGCATTGCAATCACAGCACCAGCATAAGAGCCTGAAAAATAGAAGTTGTTGGCGGACAAGAAGAATTCCCAACAGGAATATGTCATGAATATGAAAACCATCTAAGACAATATTTTTCATATTTACCACAGAAGGAGATGGTGGCCAGACGACTCCTTTCAAGTGGAGGAGCCCATTTACTCCAGATGCCATGACAGGCTGGGTAGGTGACTCCCTAAATAAAAATGATAATAATTTGTATGTATTTGGTGTTTTGCAAATGCACGTACTCCCCAATTTTCACATAATGTTTGGTTTCGTTTTGGAACAGAATTTTCTCCAAAATATATGTACAGTATGGATGTAACAAACTAGTCCCCAAACAAAGAATCCCATATGTTTATGACTGTCTTTTTTATTGAGTACGACCTCAAAATACGCCCCCATGAGTTGCAAGTGCCAGCACTTAGATACAAAAAAATGAGAAACACTATTGAATTCAAGAAATAACTCATAGTTAAGTGCAAAAATTACGTACGCATGGCTGACAAAAGTCTTGAATAAATATACAAGTAATGTTAATTTATCCATTTCAGTCATAATTTATATGTATATCATATTTTTTGAGAGTAAAACTATAATTATTCTCTATGAAATGTTTTTTGTTCATATTTGTTGGTGTCTGAAACAGATTAATTGGATTTACATAATTTCTATTGGGAAAAATTGCTTTGGTTTTTGTACAATCCAATCTTAGTTTGACAAAATCCAAGGTCAGCAAAACAGTTCCCAAAGACTGTTAAGGGTCCTCATTGTTTCCATCCATCCATCTTCTTCCGCTTATCAGAAGTCGGGTCACGGGGGCAGCAGCCTAAGCAGAGAAGCCCAAGGCATTCCCAGGCCAGCTGGGGGATATAGTCTCTTCACCGTGTTCTGGTTCTTCCCCGTGGTCCCCTACCGGTCGGACGTGCCCTAAACACCTTCCCAGGGAGGCATTTGGGGGTCTTTCTGACCAGATGCCCGAACCACCTCATCTGGCTTCTCTCGATGTGGGGGAGCAGGGCTTTACTCTGAGTTCCTCCCGGATGACAGAGCTTCTCACCCTATCTCTAAGGGAGAGCCCCGCCTCCCAACAGAGGAAACACATTTTAGCCACTAGTACCCATCGTGATCTTGTCCTTTCGGTCATAACCCAAAGCTCATGACCATAGGTGAGGACGGGGACGTAGATCGGCCGGTAAATTGAGAGCTTTTCATTCTGGCTTAGCTCCTTTTTCACCACGACGGACCGATGCAGGGTCCGCATCACTGCAGACGCTGCATCGATCTGCCTGTCGATCTCACAATCCGCACTTTCCTCACTCGTGAACAGGACCCTGAAATACTTGAACTCCCCCACTTGTGGCAGGATCTTCTCCCCAACACGGATATGGTACTCCACTCTTTTCCGAGCAAGAACCATGGACTCGGACTTGGAGGTGCTGACTTTCATCCCAGTCGCTTCACACTTAGCTGCGAACCGATCCAGTAAGAGCTGAAGATCCTGGCCAGATGAAGCCGGCAGGACCACACCATCCGCAAAAATCAGAGACCTAATCCTGCAGCCACCAAACCGGATCCCCTCAACGCCCTCACTGCGCCTAGAAATTCTGTCTATAAAAGTTGTAAACAGAATCGGTGACAAAGGGCAGCCATGGCAGAGTCCAACCCTCACTGGAAATGGGTCCGACTTACTGCCGGCAATGCGGACCGAGCTCCGATGCTGATCATACAGGGAGCAGACCGCCACACTGAGGTGGTACGATACCCCATACTCTCTGAGCACTTTCCGCAGGACTTCCCGAGGGATACAGATGCGTTCTCCAAGTCCACAAAGCACCTGTAGACTGATCGGCAAACTCCCTTGCATCCTCAAGGATAGTATAGAGTTGGTCCACAGTTCCACGACCAGGACATGTACATCATTGTTTATGATACGTAATATTTACAATTTTCAGAAGTTTATGCACACTTATCATGGGAAACTTATTGTGTCTATTTGGGCCACTCAATGGTTTATTTGAAGTGTTCTTTCTCCAGAGTCGAATGATAAAACAAACATCTTCTTCCCCTGATGTATTGACTATAATGAAGTACTTCATCTTCAGTTAATATGAATTATAAAATATACGTACACCGCCTCTAATATTTGATAAAAGTTTATTCTCGACCAGATGCTATTTGTTTCCATCAACAAGCTTTGGTCAAAATCCTGGCTGACTATTTGATCTATCTTCTTGGCAGAATTGGTAGAGTTCATTGAAATGATTGTTTTTCATGCATAGTCTAACAGGGTCCAGGTCAGAGCATTTTATTCTTAATTTAGTCAGATTCATCCATTCCAAAACCAGTATTCATGCGTGTTTATTGTGAGGACATAGCTCAATCTTTATCTCTTCTGATTATAAAATATTTGGCTCGTCAAATTTCAACCATACTTGAAGTATCATCTCAGTCTATGAGCCATTATGACGTAATTTATTAACATATTTCAAAGTGGACAGTGACACTGGTGTATAGCAGTTTTTAGTTCATTGCAGGCTGAAGCCTTGGTGGTTCCTGGGTTGTTTCTGACCATCCTAACCAATAGGGACAAATCTAAATAACTTGTACGTACATGCAATAGTTTCATCTGATGAGCTTGGAGTTGTTTAGCCATGGCTCCAAAACGTGTGTAGATCTACTATTTTCCTACTATAGTTTTTGGACGTACTAAATGTTCTAAACATTAGTTGATCCAATAAGACAGGGGTGTAAAACTCATTTTTATCATCGGACACATCTCAGTCACGGCTGCTCTCAACAGGGTACTTGTAACTGCAAGACTACGTAAATGTATAGTCGCCATATGATATTATTACACAATTTCCCCTTTAATTTAATTATTATCATATCGTATGCCAACAAACCGATGGAAAAAGTGCTTGGCAATCGGAAGTCAAGGTGACAGATATTAAAGTTCAACTATTGTAGAAATAACTTAACAAAGGTTTTCAAAGACAGAATATATGCTTGAAATAGCTCTTTGCATCAAACAACATTAAGTTAAGAACTGCAGATACATGTGGTACATTTTTTTTCCCCTGAAAATTGAAACATGTTCAGCAAAAATGCCGAAATGCATTATTGACACCCATTTCCAGGTCTTTGCAGGCAACATAAGATAATGTAGCAGACCTGATGTGGCCCCTGGGCCTTAAGTTTGCAATAAGGGCTGTCCAACAAATGATTGTAGATCAGTCATGATAATTAATAGGGCTGCCCCTAGTCAAGTTAAACAATATTTTAGAACCTTTTTGCTATGTGTGGTTGAATTTACTTCAGTATGACTTTAGGTTTTCATTATTAATACGTTCCAAAAATGCCAGGTAATAGCCAAATTATTCCAAAACGGAAGCAACTTTTACCGTAGGAAACAATGCAATTAATCTGTTCCAGGTACCCCAAAACAATATCAACACAAAACACATTTTACAACAATACCAGTTTGTTTTAAATGCAGTAAATAATCTGGAATATAAATAAATGGCGAATGAGATGGATACATGAACATTTAACTTCACTTTGAGGTTTTTTTGAAAACTGCAAAGGGACCACACGGACGACACCTTTGTACTTTGCTACCAGTTCTTACTTGAATGTAATAGTCTTTCACACCTTTCTATTTATTTGGTCCCATGGTGGCTTCTTTTGCAGCTTTGCTCAATAAGATAAAGACAGTCATTTACATATGGGATTCTATGTTTGGGCACCTGAGTCCACAAAATGATACATAGGCAAACGGACTATATTGTTACGGGCGGTTAGGCATTTTGGAAAACAATCGGGTCGAAAATCAGCGACTGAGTCACAACACGTGGGATTCTTTGTATGTACACGTGATTCCATGGAACGACATGCAAGATACTTTGTTGGGCGCGTTGTTTGGACGTATACGATAACTGAATCATATGAAAAGTGGGGCGTACGAAAACCTAGGTACGACTGTAAATACATTTATACATTTTAGACCGATTAAAAAAACATCATTCCCATGTTTATGCATGTATTGCATAATTTTCCATGGAACACAATAATATTAAATCGAGACAATATTCAGCAAAGATGAATATGTTCCATTAATTATAGGCTGAACAAATTACAAAAATGTCTAGTAGTGCAGCTATTAAATGTTCATCACGTCACTCATTTGAACAACCTGGGCAAACCTAATTTGCAATATGTAGGACATAGATTATGTCATTTGTATGGTGACGTAGTGGCCTTTTTTTTCCTTCTTCAACTGCTTTTTCGAAATTTCAACACAGACTTCGAAATAAAGATGTCAAATTGTGTGTGTGGCCATGAAGCAATGCATTTACTGTATGAGCATTTACCTTTCTACATCCATTTGCATAGGGATTTATATTGTAGTGAAAGCGGAGGCCCACAAAGCGTAGACTGGATCAATACTGCACATCTCAGATTTCCCCAGGCTGAATACCAAGTGCACTTTACACTCTGTCCTTTTGCTTTTCCATTGTGTAAAACACAAGCAAGACTAGGTCTGCATAGCCCTTGTCTATTCATAGCCAGACGCACCGTGCAGTATTTCTATTAATGAAAAGAAAAAAAGAGGCTCCTTACCTCCACCAGCCCTTGTAATATCCTAACGAAAATCACGCAGCCATAATGGACTCGGGCAGCCGAGGGAATGAACATGTTGAGTGTTGACGTTAGGACGATGGCTGCACCAAACACCCTTTGAAAAAAGATTACATGGAACATTATTAAACACTAAAACTGCTAAAACAGGCTGAACCGTTAAATACACATCAATAATGATAATTGTTTTCTAACATTTCTTGTTTAAATGTTTTATAATTCAAATCTATTTCCATAGAATGTATCAATTTCTGTAGAAATAGATTGTTACCACGCAGGATTATAATCCAATATTCCGACCGCAAATGGCCCACGTGCCGCATTTTGGATATGTGTCTACTTATAAAATTCCCCCTAAAATGTGTTCGTTTTGTGCACTTAAATCATCCATCGTTCTCTCTTACGTTTTGAAGGAATCGGATAATTAATAAAACATGCTCCTATAATTATAGCTGCTCCATTAATAATTCCATAAACACAGCACAGAGCAGACATCATCAAGATCAATAGTTAACGCAGGAAAACGCCTCATCACTTGTGTCGCTTAGCAACCTTGGAGGGGGAACAGCTCCCATGAAAAAGAAAAACCTTTTTTCCCCGAAGACTCAGAAACATCCATCCATCCATTTTTTCTACCGCTTGTCCCTTTCGGGGGCCGCAACATGTTTTTATAATTCATATGTTAAAAAGCAATACCGAACACAGATTTAAAATGTGGAGATTGAATAAGAAATAATTTATGGTAGCTGGGTAACATGCTATTGCTCATTCCTGTCACGTGTAGCATGTGGGGGCGGGGCCTAAACTGGTCGACTGCTCGGTCAGGCACGGGACCAATTAATTAAAAAACGTATATATGTGTGTATGTGTGTGTTTGTCAATTAATACAAAAATAACACAAATTCGGCCTTTTTTACATTCAGGATTATGTTGCCGTAGTAGTTTATATTAATTAAAATACATATGTTTTAGAAAAAATAAAACAAATTAAAATCTAAAAATACAGCAAACACTTGCTATCAAATAGGCGAATGGTAGTAAAATGTCAACGTTTATGTCAATAAAGGCCCTTGTATGTCCCCAGAGGAAGACTGCTTAGAACCCCGTGCTCCCCCCCACCCAAGTAGATCAATAACAGGTGGTACCATGCCCGCCCCCAGCCTCCAAGGACCCGTATGTAGCGGAAGCAACACTGCCACACCTTCATTCACACAGCATATATATATATATATATATATATATATATATATATATATATATATATATATATATATATATATATATATATATATATATATATATATATATGTATATATATATATATATATATATATATATATATATATATATATATATATATATATATATATATATATATATATATATATATATATATATATATATATATATATATATATATATATATATATGTATATATATATATATATATGTATATATATATATATATATATATATATATATATATATATATATATATATATATATATATATATATATATATATATATATATATATATATATATATATATACAGTGGGGCAAAAAAGTATTTAGTCAGCCACCCATTGACAATCAATGGGTGGCTGACTAAATACTTTTTTGCCCCACTGTATATATATATATATATATATGTAACATATATATACATATATATGTATATATATACATATATATATATATATATATATATATATATATATATATATATATATATATATATATATATATATATATATATATATATATATATATATATACATATATATATGCTGTGTGAATGAAGGTGTGGCAGTGTTGCTTCCGCTACATACGGGCATGGTTCCACCTGTTATATATATATATATATATATATATATATATATATATATATATATATATATATATATATATATATATATATATACATATCAACAAAATATATATTTATATATTTTTTTTTTAAACACCCACGTTCCATCAATATATTTATGTCTCTTTTTGCTTTCATGATTTTGAAATAATACATATTTCCCTGAAAGTGTACAAAGGTGTTCCTACCTGTTTGCAGCCAGCCTGGAGGAGATGTATCCTCCTGGGATTTGAGTCACAATGTAACCCCAGAAAAAGGAGCCATGAATCATCCCCACAGTCTCTGGATCCCAGTTGAACTTGGCTTTCTGGAAAAATCCATTAAGCAATATTTAAAAAAAATATATATTTTTTTCAATGTTGAGTAAAATAGGATGATTAAAATGTAAAGCCATTATTTATTAATGCCAATGTGTGCGATGAATGGCTTGATAGGGGTGTCCAACTTGTGGCTCCGGAGCGATTGGCGGTCTGCAGTTTGATTTTCACTGGTGACTACATCATTATTTTAAAGAGGGAAATAATACATTATTGAGTAATGTTATTTATAACGAATAATATTCTATCTAATTATATCGCTCTTGCATTGGCCCTCTCATATGTCTCATGTGAGCTGATATGACAATAAAGGGTCTTGAATCCTAATTACCAAAAATATTGATTAATATATATTTAGCATGTTTTTCTTACACCGTTTTAGTGGTTTTAGTGTTTTAGTGTATTTGATAACAATAAAAAGGAATACATACATGTCATTTTCATAAGGAACATTTTTGGATGTGATGCATTATTGTGAATTATGTTGCATACACAACAAAATAATAGTTTAATTTTTTTTAAATAATCCAACCAATAAATCAGGGCCTATCTGAAACGGGCTAAATGTTGGCCCTAAGCAGAATTTAATTTGAATGACAATATTGTTTCTTTATGTAAAACGATTCTTAGTCAACCTTTAATGTATTTTGATGCATGTTTTGTACTAAAACGAATAATGCAAAAATAACGAATTTAACTTTATAATAAACACATACATGTCGATTATAGAAAGCCCAAGACCAGCACTATACACTGCGTGCCTTGGGGTGGGGAGGGGTGGGGGAAGGGGTTTGGGGATGTAGGGAAATGTGCCATAGTATAATTTCCAGTGACTGAACATGAAAGGGCTAGGAAATACATTTGCTGTTAAAAAAAAAATAATCCATAGGAACCACCCCGTCATTTATTAATTAACATTTTTACACGCGTTTCTTAATTCAAAACACTGTCACTTAAAATAAGGAGGGGCCTTCCTGCATGGGATGAAACAATGCATTCAATTATTTAATAAGCAGGTTAGAAATAATAATTAATGAACAAAACTAAACCAATAAATCAGGCCCTGCAATATGGCTGCAAAATTGCATTGAATAATTTTGTATATATATATATACAGTGGGGCAAAAAAGTATTTAGTCAGCCACCCATTGACAATCAATGGGTGACTGACTAAATACTTTTTTGCCCCACTGTATGTGTATATATATATATATATATATATATATATATATATATATATATATATATATATATATATATATATATATATATATATATATAAAACCATACAGGTGTGGTGCTGACGTGTCAGGTGTTGGCCACACCTCCTTGATGATGATCTTTCCGTTCTGGTGGACGGTGCTGTTGTTGACCATGCCCACGATGGCCACGCCCAGGTTACACCTGATGCCGAAGGAGATGCAGAAGCCCAGGCCGCTCATGATGGCGATGATGTAGCGGCGCGGCAGGCCGAAGCACTTGCAGTCGCACAGCGGCGGCTTCCTCTCCGCGGCCTCCCGGGGACGCCCGTCCTCCGTCAGCTCGATGACTTCCCCGCCCTTCTGCCTCTTGTCCATCACCCTGAAATGTAGTCCTTTCATATAGTCACGGCAATCCAATAATAATCATAATAAATTATTATTTTTTTATAATATGAATTGGTGGATGTGCATTGACTTTATATTTAAGCTTGAAGGGGAAAATGGCAATTTTTTTAAATATACAGTAAGTACCGCATTGCAGCATCACTTTTACCCTCATTAGCATTCAGCCCAGCAGGCACATCAGTGGGCATCCCCTTTTTTTTTCTTTTTTTTTTTTTTTTTCTTTTTTTTTTTTTTTTAACACACCCACAGTTTTCTTGGAATTATTACAACCCTAAGAACGGCTTCATCACAATAACGTTTTTTTTTTTGCTTTTTTCGTTACAACAACAAAAAACAACAACATTATGTCCTCCTTTTCTTTGCGTTTTACTGAATATTAAAAAAATATATATATATATCCTAAATTCGCATTTTTTTTAAAATTTCTGACTAATAGATTGATGCCATCCCACGCGCGCACACGCTGATTGCCGTAATCTCACGTGCCGAGACTGCAGCAGTGTGGGGGGGGGGGGGACCGGGAAAAAAAAAAGCACGCAGGTGTGATGTGGGGCTCCTTACCTGTGCAAGTGACCCAATGTCTTTCCCGCCAGGTCCTTCATCCCCGCCGTGGCCTTGGTCTTCATGGACTCCATATCCAGTCTCTATGGGCCTGCTGCTGCTGGTGTTATTGTAGTCTGTATTTTTAAAAAAAAAATTACTACCTACTTGTCATCATCCTCAAGCCGACGACGATCCAGGTGATTGATGCGCCAAAAGGAGCAAAAATAAAGAAAACAGAAAAAAAGGAATAAAGAAAACACCTTAGAGAAGGTGATGATGAGACGACGTGCGCGCCTCCATTGATCCTCCACCGAGTCCGCGCTCCTGGATAATGAATCAAGGAGGCGGTAAAAAAAAATAAATAAAAAAAAAAAACAAAAAAAACAACGAATAAATCAAAAGCACAACATGAGTTGATGACGCCTTGAAGACCAAGATTGGGGGAAAGGAGACAAGGAGAAAGTTGGAGGTGGTGGATGGAGGCGGCTTGGAGTTGCGTGTAGGAAACAGAGGAGGGAGTGAAGCTCTGGTGTCTCCTGCGCTGCTGAGCGCACGTTGGTCTGACGTCGTGTTCTGCAGGTCAGCCACAGCCACGCAACATCTGGACACATGTGCCGCACACGACCAGGCCAAACTCCCTATTTCGCACAGCATTATAATTCAGCACTATACCTCTCCTTTTGTTTTGTATTTAATTGTATGTCATCACGCACACTTAAGTATAAATGTTCGGATGGATTATAGTTTAATTGTCAGATTTAAAAGATGTGTGAAAAATGGTGCGATTTTATTGACTATTTCCCCCTATAAAATAAAAAATAGCCCCATACAAATAGGAGGATAGAAAAGCCCTACGTAGAAGCTGCAGCCCCCCCAGGGGCGGTGCTATGGAAACCAAATGAGCGGGAGTGGATTTTCCCTCCAACAAGCGTGCGCTCCTCCACCTCGGAATCCATCAATAATGTATGCGTTGTTCCATATTTCCATCTCCCAGGCAACCACAGCTTCATACACAAACATGCACATATTTTGGGGATTAAAATCAATAATAATAAAGAATAAAACGTGTGTAAGTAAGCGTGCGTTTAGATATGTGTGTAATGTGTGTGAGTATATGTATATACTGTATATATGTATATATATATATATATATATATATATATATATATATATATATATATATATATATATATATATATATATATATATATATATATATATATATATATATATATGTGTGTGTGTGTGTGTATATATATATATGTATATATATATATATATATACATACACACCACATATATATATATATCCATCCATCCATCCATTTTCTACCGTTTGTCCCATATATATATCATTTATATATATATATATATATATATATATATATATATATATATATATATATATATATATATATATATATATATATATATATATATATATATATATATATATATATATACATACAGTATATATGTCTTAATTAGATTATCCAAAAAATAGTGCTCGATACCGTGGTAGAGCGTAATATGTATGTGTGGGGAAAAATCACAAGACTATTTCATCTCTACAGGCCTGTTTCATGAGGGGTTTCCTCAATCCTCAGGAGATTTTAATGGGAGCATTCACATACCATGGTTTATATATGGCACAGAGCGGGTGGGTACAGGCAGGCGTAGGGGCGTGGTGATTGACTCATGTGTTACCTAGGAAACACCTCCTAGGTAACACACACATACATACATATATATATATATATATATATATATATATATATATATATATATATATATATATATATATATATATATATATATATATATGTGTGGATATAGATGTACATGTATGTATATGTAAATATATATGTATATATATATATATATATATATATATATATATATATATATATATATATATATATATATATATATATATATATATATATATATATGTATATATATATATATATATATATATATATATATATATATATATATATATATATATATATATATATATATATATATATATATATACATCCATCGTCCATTTTCTACCGTTTGTCCCATAAATATATATATATATATATATATATATATATATATATATATATATATATATAGTATTTAGGCATTATATTGTCTGTCCACAATTATATTGCAATGGAACAAAAAACAACAATAAAAAAAATGGATGGATGGATGGAAGATACTAAAATTATTGATTATAATTTAAATAATAATATTAGCTTTGGGGAAATAGGAGCTACATATGACATGCAAAAGCAAATTATCTTTGGTTTTATTTGTGGGCATGCACCACCACCTGGTGGTCACAAAGTGAATGAAAGCAAATGTCTGTACTTCATCATAACCTCCATTGGTTTGGGATGCACATAATAGTGCATATACATGGTAAATGGATGATGCCTGTAGCGCTTTTCTACCTTCAAGGTACTTTGACACTATTTCCACATTCACCCATTCACACACACATTCACACACTGATGCGGGAGCTGCCAAGCAAGGCCCTAACCACGACCCATCAGGAGCAAGGGTGAAGTGTCTTGCTCTTGGACACCATGCCCGGACATGACTAGGATGGCAGAAGCTGGGGGTCGAACCAGGAACCCTCAAGTTGCTGTCACCGACCAACACGAGCCATGCCTTAATTATGACAGGTAAAGTTTTGTTAAAAAAAAAAATAGTATAGTATAAAATAGTTAATAATCAGCTAAATCATTAACTAATTATATATTTGATCAGTACCAATGTGTGATTTATAAAACAAATAGTATTTTGACAAGTATTTTTGTTTTTGTGAGCTTTATGTATGATGATATCGGATGGAAAGTGAGGATGTATTTTACAGATTTTTACAACAACAAAACTAAAATTGACTCTATGCTTTAACGGTGTCCAAGCGTTTTTTTTTACTGCAGATTGAAAAATCCCAAGATAGCCTATAGCCACGTTCATGTTTTCATATAAATCTATATTGCAGCCTTGAGTACTGACCGATACCGATATTAATCTGATATTATTGTTGAAATGTTGGAAAAGGTTTGAAGAAGTGCGATTACTCAGAGAACAATGGTAAGTATGAAAAACACTAACCTTATGCTTTTGAAGTGGAGTGATAATTTGTTTTTTGGCGACACCTAGTGGTCATAATAACTAATTAAGTTAAGGTCACGACACAATAAATTGAATGATGCGGACACGTTTGTTACTGGATACTTTCTAATACGTGGATACTTTGTGTAAATAAAATGTAACTAATTATTTGTTTATATTGACAATTGTGCTGTTTAAGACTGCAATCTTGTTTAAAGGCCTACTGAAATGAAATGTTCTTATTTAAACGGGGATAGCAGCAACCTATCTTTATTTTACTCTATTGATTACTGCTTGAAAATACGGATATTGTTTTGGCCTGTCAGTCTGAGACACTTCTTCCAGCGGTTGTTAGGGTCACATGTCACATGACTCTGTTTCACCAATCTAACGGAGCCTGGCAGTCACATGATCAAACTATTGGCGGCCCCATGTTGTAAAAAAGGGACATATAATGAATAAACGACCTGCAGTCAGACAAGGCATCACACCTCCTTAATCAATGTTTACGTACAAACTAGGAAAAATAGCATTTGTATCATGCGCTGACTGTAAACTGTGCATATGTTGTAGTACATGCTGTAGTTGTCTCTTGCTTTCACACAAACACCAACATTGGTTGTAGTGCAAGTGCCTATACAAAATTGCTCCTAAATAAATCAGAAGTTACTCACAAGTTACCCAGTACTCGAGTTCTTTGTTTTTCTTTGTCTTACTCAAGTAACTTTTTGGATGACTAAAGTACCCTTAATTGAGTACAATTTTTGGTTGTTCAACTTACTCAATTGGAAGAAACAGACTACTGTGTGTTGCCTTAACCTGGCAGTAGTCATTCCCCTTAAGTTGACTGTGCCAGTACCGTATTTTTCGGACTATAAGGCAGTTCGCCTTATAACCCGGTGCGCCTAATGTAAGGAATATGTTTGGTTGAGCTTACCCACCTCGAAACTATTTTATTTGGTACACGGTGTAATGATAAGTATGACCAGTAGATGGCAGTCAAACATAAGAGATAAGTGTAGGCTGCACTACGATGGCAATATGTCTCAAGTAAACAACGGCAACATTTAAAATGTTCCATTGAAAATATAGAACATTACACACGGCGCTCAAAAATCTATCAAAATGTTTTAGTATGACTTTGGTAAACTATGAAGCCGCACCGCTTGAAGGATTGTTGGCGCATTAAACATACAAGTATTATTATGGTGTGTGTATAAGGTGTGTGTGTATTATCTGGCGTTTTGTTTCACAATATTATGCAAAAGCAACTTTTCTTACCTTCTGGTACCTGCTGATCTCTATTTGGGATCTGCATAAATCCTGAAAAATTGCGCACTTCCGCATTTGTAGTCCGTGCCAACACTGTAGTCCATTAGCTTATTTGTTTCCCTATCTTCTTGTTGTGTGACATTCATCCTCTGCTGTTGCCATTCCTAATATAAAGTAGTGTAAAGTACTTACTTATATCTGTCAGTAAACTCGCCATAAAAGCGCTAAAACATACCGGTGTAGTGAGTTATATTATTCGCCCAAGGAACTTTAGTTATTAGAGTTCTGGTCGGACGGTTTTTCATGTGACACATTTCCGGTGTTGTTGTTTTTCGGATGAGGAGATGCTGCTCCATTATTGATTTATGTAAAATCTGAATGTCATTAAAACAGTTAGCTCCATCTTTTGACACTTCTTCCACTCCCGTCCTTGCACGCTACACCGCTACAACAAAGATGACGGGGAGAAGACGCCGCCGAAGGTGAGCCACGTAAATAAGACCTCCCACAAAACGGCGCATCCGGAAGCGATTGTCAGAAAGCGGATTGAAGATGATCTGTAAAACATAATCTATGCAACATTTTGACCAAAGAACCACCGTTACATGTTATGTAGACCACAAGGAAGTGTTTTCCACTTAGAAAAAAATTATAATAATATGACTCCTTTAATGGGCCTTATAATCCGGTGCGCCCTATGGTCCGGAAAATACGGTATTTTTTTTTTGTCTTTTATACAGTAAGTATTGTACTTATTAAACACCAGCTGTTTGATTGTAAATTGCATCTTAGTTGTAGTTTTCATTACTATATTTGGAGGCATTGAAATCGCCATGTAAAATCGCTAATGGTAATCGATGAGATGTCTATGGCAAATACAATCTAAATTAGCATCGAGCTAGCACATTTTGAAAAGTAAAGCTTTACTGAACTTTTGAGCGCCTTCCCCTTGCTTTGTTGACATGGAAAATTGTAACATTACCCAAGGGCAGTCCGACGGAGTGCTTGAGCCTGCAACCGGACGTGGAGTCACACGCAACAAGGTATGGATATATGGAACCGTTTGATTTGATGTGAATTGATACCTGTGTATAAAATGTATATAAAGTGTATAATTTGGTACCCATGCCTATTGACAAGAAAAATAGACCATAATCAAATGTCCACTGTAGAGGACGATGGATCTCAAAAAGAATATGCTTCTGTTAGTTGGCAAACTATATCCATATATGGCTAAAGAACCCCTCGGTGCCTTCTTGAGGCCCCTTTTGTACTATTGTAAAAGTCCTCTCTTAAATTCAATAGTGTTTCTCACCTTATTTATGTACTTTTAAAATAATTTTGTTTAGAACTTTCTTTGGCCCCATGGTGGCTTTTTTTGCAGTCATACAGCTAACCATGCCCCTGTGTTCATTGCAATCAACTAGTCTTCAATTAAGAAAAAAGTGACGTTAAATGTCCATTTGAATAGTACAGTGGTTCTGAAACTTTGTTGTCAAAAAGTACCATCTCACAATTAACACTTGGCTTTCCAAGTACCACCATAATAACCAAAACTAAAATGCAGTAGCTTAGTAGGTCTAAGAATAATTAAAAAACGAGGCAAAGGTTTTATTTAACAAGTATATATAATATTTGAGCCACTGTAACATTACACACAGTTTGAACAGTACCACTGTGTTTGAATATAGGAACATAAATATATTTAATATATTTTTTGGTGTACCACTAGATGGAACCACAGTTTTAAAATCCCTGATCTATTTTATTCATAATTTGAGTTTTTTTATACTACTTTACATTATTATATGCTATATACTATAACATGTATTTTAGGTTCATTATTGCCAGTGTCTCAAACTGATTCATTTGATTTACACAATTTATTGTGGAAAAATTTGTTTTAGTTTCTATTCAATTCGGTTTTGGTCTGACCTTTTTGGATTGGATTATTAACTAAAGCTGAGGTTTAACACCATCTTAGACCTAGAAAAACTTTATTGATCCACAAGGGAAATTGTTCCACACAGTAGCTCAGTTACAAAGGATAGAAAGGGTAAGGATGGACAGGATAATGCAGGTATTAAGTAGACAAAAAATTTACCATGGTAGCAATATAAAATATAACATATGTAATATTTATATATTATATATAAAATATATAATATATACTGATATATTATATTATTAATTTTATATAATATATACAATATATAACAAATCCCAATTACCATGTACAATATTACAGTATATGTAACAGCTGCAACAACAAAAAAAGGCCAGCATAAAAAAGAGAAATAAAGAAACTTCCATCCATAAAGTGGACAATAATCATGTAGAAGTGACTATGATGTGAATCATTGTTGCAAATTTTAATTCAGGTTGGACAATAAATACATTGGATTGTTACAGTAGAAGCTTTCTTTTTCACATAAACATAAAACACTCAAGCAATACAGATGGCCATCTTATAGCCCAGCTAAAGATCATACTCACATATTTATGATCCGTGTGATTATTTTCCACTGTTTATTCACGACCACAGTAACAAACCAGCAACAATGAGGATCTTTTTCACCACCAACACATTATTAGCTTTTTCCGACAAGTTCAGTCCTTCACTTTGCACACGTTGTCACATGCGGGGAGATAAGAAAATCTGTTAGTTAAGAAGGGTAATTAAAATGTCATTAGCTCAACAATAAAACAAACATAAACACATGTAGCTTGGAACGAAGGAAGGCATTGCGTGAGGAGTCGCACAATATAATCATTATGCTCATTGTTGCTCATTTTGACATCAACACCTTCCAGTTTTTGACGGCACAAATATAGTACATGCATTTAAGAAGCAGATTTGTATTTTTTTTCTTGCTCGGATCCTAATATAGGAATATATTATAGCCTATTAAAAAAAAGAAGCAAGGTCAGCATTTGGATGCCATCAGCAGTTGAACCCACAACTCTCAAATGTCCATTCTTGGCTACAGGCACTCGGACAGCACTTCATGCTTGTCCAGCTCAGTGGACATCTCTGTGAAGGCCTCGGTGACGAAGCTGGCGCTCAGCTGAAGTTTGAGCCTCTCCACCTCATAGTTATGCAGGTACTCTTGGATCAGGTAGCGTTCCCGTTTGATCCGGGCCTTCACGTCCGAAGGTACATCCGGGATCATCCAGGCCACAAAGAACTTCACCACAAAGACCACGTGCTGCGAAAGGAGAAGCTCCAACTTAAAGGGGAACCACACTTTTTGGGGAATTTTGTCCATCGTTCACAATCATCATTATTACAAGAACACACATGGTTTTTTTTAGGATTTTTAAGATGGTAAAAAACAACTTCAAAACCCTCCATCAACGTTTTATATACACACTGCATGTATATATATAATGTAGTAACATACACGTTCATAACAATATGTAATATGTTCAATATTTAGCGTATTTTGGTAATTTTAATCATTATAATGTTAAATTTCTGTTTCCATAGCAGCGCACTTCTGACTTCCTACTCCCGGAAACAAGCGCGAGTGTGTTTTCTAGTCATGGCAGACTTGGTGACAGACAATGAAGATGATTATTTTTGGACAAATGAGGATTCACAACCTTAGCTTTTTGAAGCTGAATATACAGAGGATGGTAAAAAAAAAAAGCTTTGAAGATGCGGCAAATGGGAGTTACCGTTGTAGCCTTCAAACCCTCTAAAACAACTTTAAAACCCTCCAGCAACGTTTTTACATACACATTGAAAGTATATATATAATGTAATAACAGACACGTTCATAACAATATGTAATATGTTTAATATTTACCATATTTTGGTCATTTTAATCATTGCCGGAAATGATTTCTTTCGCGCATTGACTTCCGTTTCCATAGCAGCGCACTTCTGACTTCCTACTCCTGAAAACAAACGCGAGTGTGTTTGGACAAATGAAGATTCACAACCTTAGCTTTTTGAAGCTGAATATAGAGAGGATGGCAAAGCATGCTTGGAAGATGCGGCTAATGGGAATTACCGTTGTAGCCTTCAACGCCCTCTAAAACAACTTCAAAACCCTCCATCAAAGTTTTATATACACACTGCAAGTATATACATAACGTAGTAACAGACACGTTCATAACAATATGTAATATGTACAATACTTAGCATATTTTGGTCATTTTAATCATTATAATGTTAATTTTCCGTTTCCATAGCAGCGCACTTCTGACTTCCTACTCCCGGAAACAAACGCGAGTGTGTTTTCTAGTCACGGCAGGCTTGGTGACAGACAATGAAGATGATTATTTTTGGACAAATGAGGATTCACAACCTGAGCTTTTTGAAGCTGAATATACAGAGGATAAACTACTGCTTATAGAAGCAAGCATGAAGGAAGGGTGAGACGTTGGAGCAGACGGAAGCCGAGAGAGTGAGGGCGGCGTGACAAGAAGCTGGAAAATGTGGAAGTTGGAGCCGAGCTATTCCTACATAAATTGAGTGCTTACCCAAATACACTGGAAAAATCTGTCCATCGAGTGAGTCACACTTTAATATTGTACGTGATACACACAGCACGTCATGTGTGTTAGTACGACTACAGCGCATATGCTGTCTTTTACAGCTAATGTCTTAGCATGCCGATGTGTTACTACGCTAGAAAAACAGTTCCTCAGTGTTCGCTCTTACAATAACCATGTTGTTACGGCATGGTTATTATACAGGTTACGGAACTTGAATTAAATATTGTTGAAGGTTTTTGAATGCATTTTTTAAGTGATTAAGAGGTAGAATCAATTGCTCCCATTGGCTGCATTGCTAGCCAGCAACAACGAGACGACTTTTATATGTCAGAATGCAAAAAAACCAAACCTTTTGTCTTCTTGTCTCTCACAATGATTGTGAACGATGGGCAAAAAAAAAAAAGGCGGAGTTCCCCTTTAAGCATTCCTAATTCATATGATATAAAATGTAATCATGTATCATACCTCCATGGTGATAATGAAGGCCATCTTGGCGGCCAGTATGTGCCAGAACTGCATGGTGTGAGTATACTCCCTATGATGGCCTGGAGGATAGCGATAATCTCTGTATCTGTAAAATCCAACAAGGAAGGTAGCATGAATTGAAAAAAAACACAATAAACCTGCAATGGTATTCAAAATAACAATTCTGCTAACCAGAAATATAGATTACACACAACGTCCCAAGAAACAAACATTTTGCCGACACTCACAAAACGGGTTATAAAAGTGACTGTGGAAAAAAATGTACACACAATTTACACCAAAGCATAGCCAACACATATTGTTTAGACTACAAGGAAGTGTTTTAAATGTAAATTACTACCATCATCTAGACAGTCCGCCTAGAAATAATTTGCTATTCCAGCTGTAAATGTGTCATCAAATATGTGGCGAGTTTGTGCTTGTTGTGCCCCTTTTTTCAAATTCTGGCAATCGTTTTGCTTTACCTCATGCAATAGGTGTTATATCAGTTAAGTTAAAGTACCAATTATTGTCACACACACTAGGTGTGGTGAAATTTGTCCTCTGCATTTGACCCATCCCCTTGTTCACCCCCTGGGAGGTGAGGGGAGCAGTGAGCAGCAGCAGTGGCCGCGCCCGGGAATCATTTTTGGTGATTCAACCCCCAATTCCAACCCTTGATGCTGAGTGCCAAGCAAGGAGTTAATGGGTCCCATTTTAATAGTCTTTGGTATGACTCGGCCGGGGTTTGAACTCACAACCTACCGATCTCAAGGCGGACACTCTAACCACTAGGCCACTGGTAAAGGGCCTGAAAAAACATAAAGCTTGAAATACATTTTTTGCAGATTGTAACTATATCAGGCACTTATAATAGACATTGATTACCGTATTAAAATCTGAAATCTCTGGAAACCGCAAGTCTCTAGTTTCACAGCTTTCAAGTTTTTTCACTTATGGTCTTTTAAAAATACTCTTGAGAATCATGTACACTGTAAAAAAAAATCTGTCAAATTAATACCAGCAGCTGTGGTTGACTGGAATTCACCGTAAAAAAATACAATCACGATGTATAGGACATTACGGGATGTTAATGTTGAATCCATTAATTTTACAGTTGAAAACTGTTTTTGCTTAGGGTAAATTACTATGAAAAATACTGATATATTGTTAACCTCTTTACAAAAAAATTATAAAATTTACGGTAAAATACTGGCAGCTGTGGTTGCAAGGAATTCACCGTAAAATAAATTAGGGCCAATTTTAGTGTTGCCAAACAGCCTATCCCCAGGTGCTTGTCTTTAGAGGTGGGAGGAAGCCGGAGTACCCGGAGAGAACCCAGGCAATCATAGGGAGAACAGGGAAACGCCAGACAGAAAAACACCGGAATTGAATCCAGGAATTTCTCACCGTGTAGTACAAGCACTAACCACTGGTCCACCACGCTGCCCTGTCACCAATACTAATATCTGCAAAATGCCTGTGTTTCCGAGACATGTGAGCAGTAAATGAGGATTTTAACTTGAATGTATTTGTACAACCTTTCACTGCACAACTCATAACATGGCCTTCAAGTGAGCTATTAAAAATTAGCCTTAAATTTACCAGTTCCTCTACATTGAACATGCATGTGTTTTACATAACAGGACTATTTTTTCTTGAAATATGTAAGTCTAGGGATGGATACAAGTAGGCATGGGTACCTCTCAAATTTGAATCAAATCCTACAAATTCCGGATACCTGGGAATCAATACAGGTACCAATTTTCTGTACTTTGTGTGTTCAATCGTGTTAATAAATTGCTAAAAAACACTGAGCTGTGCCTTTGTTCTTGTATTCTTACACTTTGGTGTCTCATTTGCAAGTACTGCACTATGTCATATAGCAGACTTTGTATACAAACAAAAAAATAGATGGCAGTAGTGTTGCCTTAGCCAGGAAGTAGTCTTTGCCATTAAGTTGAATGTGCCAGTATTTTCTTTTGTTCTTTATACAGTAAGTTTTGTATTTATTACACACCAGCTGTTTGAATGTAACTTGCATCCTAGTTGTGGTTTCGATTACTAAATTTGGAGGTGTTGAAATCACCATGTAGTGGAATGTCTACGACAAAACCAATCTAAATTAGCCTCGAGCTAGCCCATTTTGAAAAGTACAGCCTTACTGAACTTTTGAGCGCCTTCTTCTTGCTTTGTTGGCGTGGAAAATTGCAACATTACCTTAGGGCAGTCCGCCTGGGTGCCAAGTCTGCAACCGGACGTGACGTCACATGCAATATAGGTATGGAAATATGGAACCATTTGATTTTATGTAAATCTATACCTGTGTATAGAGTATCTATAAAGTGTATAATTTCTCCCGGTTGCAGTTAGTCCAGAACGCGGCAGCACGACTTTTAACAGGGGCCAGGAAACGTGAGCATATAACCCCAATTCTTCGGAGTTTGCACTGGCTCCCTGTTCATTTTAGAATTGATTTTAAATCCTTGCTGTTTGTTTTTAAAGCTTTACATGGACTGGCACCTCAGTATATCTCGGACCTCATCCAAATTTACACTCCTGCGCGCGCTCTGAGGTCCGAGAGCCAGCTCCAGCTCGTGGTGCCCAGGACGAGACTTAAAACCAGGGGAGACAGGGCCTTCTCTGTGGTCGGCCCTAAACTCTGGAACACTCTGCCCCTCCATGTTCAAACTGCTCCCACAGTGGAGTGTTTTAAGTCTCGTCTAAAGACCCACTTTTATTCTTTGGCTTTTAACACTACGTGAGTTGTGTGGTCTTCTGTCCTCTGTTGTCCTGTGTGGTTAGGGTTAGGGTTATAAATTTTGATGTCTATTTTACTGTTTTAATTGGTTTCACCCTTTAAAATCGTTTTTAATCATATTTATTTTTTATATTGTCTCTGTATTGGTTTTCTATTCATTTATTCTTTGTTTTTATTCAGTCATTGGTGTAGCATAATATTGTTTTTAATATTGTTTTTAATATAGTTTTTAATATTGTTTTTAATATTGTTTTTAACATGGCTGTGCAGCACTTTGGAAACATTCTTGTTGTGTAAATGTGCTATATAAATAAAGTGGATTGGATTGGATTGGATTGGTACCAATGACTAAAGACAAGAAAAATAGACAATAATCAAATGTCCACTGCAGAGGACGATGGATCTCAAAATAATATGGGTCTGTTATTCATATGTGGCCATTAAAACTAAATTACTTTCATACACTCATGCACATAATCACGTTTCATCAAACATATATTAATGTTGTTGCCCTAGGGTAAACTGGGTATAACACATGGCACACTGACAAAGCTTAACCTATTGTTACTATAACAATCTACAAAGTTAAAGTAGGTTGCTTCTTTCTTCCCCTCCATTTTTCTGCATTCTTTCGTATCTCAAGTTATCATTACGTATATGTATTGTTGCATTTGAACAACTGTATTGTTGATAATAAAGGTCAAGTATTGGTATTGTTCATTAGCAATAGCGCTATTTTTATTGGTATTTGTATTGCTCCATTTGTAGTGTAATAATGCTCAGTCATTTCTGTATTATTTTTTATTTTCGCTAACTGCTTATTTGCTATTACTTTTACCATCATATTTGTACATGTCGTATTTGCTGATGTTGCTTTATTGTTGTTGTTGTTGTTGTTGTTGTTGTGTTTGCTGTTGTTGTTTTTGTCTCTCTGTCTAATCCCCCTCTTGTCCCCACAATTCCCCCCTCTGTCTTCCTTTTTTTCTCTTTCTATCCCCTCCTGCTCCGGCCCGGCTGCACCTAATGATAATATAAATACATTTAATAAAGTCAAATACAAATAAGGCAACAAGAGTTGAGAGCTCCCAGTGCCACCCACACTGGTTTAAATGTAACTTAGATATTGGGTGTCACTATGTAAAGCGCTTTGAGTCACTAGAGAAAAGCGCTATATAAATATAATTCACTTCACTAATTCACAAGAGAAGTATCCTACACTTCTCTTTTGTAAAGTAAATCTGAACAGCCGATATGGGCATCTACATCTACTATATGATTTGCCTGAGAAGCTGGACAGGACAAAAAATAATAATAAAATAAATAAATAAATAAAAATAATAATAAATTACTTTCAAATATTTTTTATAAAAACACAGTGGGCTTGTGTCAGTACACAAAACTCTATTTTATAGCTCTGACATACAACAGCAGCAGAAACCATTACATTGTAAAAAATATGCTTAATACCTGCAGTTGGCTGTTGAATTATCAAACCAGTAGGCTTGTTCTTCTGGCATGTTGGGGTCAGGGATCTGTGAAATGTTGTATACTGACAAGCTGTTGTTCACGTAACCCCACATGGAGCCCTCTTTACTGTACGCATACAGGTAGACCATACGAGGAATCATGTCTGAGGTGAATGCCATGATGAATGCCTGAAATCAACGAGAACGACAAAGAAGCATAATGCAGTAAATGGACAATAAATCCATTCCCCCCATTGTGTGAGCAGCAAAATAGATAAGGAAACGCACATTTGTAACAACGGACAATATGGCAACTGCATTGAGTATCTCCTGCCACGCTCCGATGTTTCTGGCCTTGGACGCCACAGGTCGTCTGAACTGGGTGGTGAACTTCCAAGCATCCACTCTAATTTCCAGAATGTTGTTAAAGAGAGCCAGTAGGGGAGCCAAAGGAAACGAGGCTACAAACAGAGTGATGAAACCAAACTGGACAACTGAGAGGGTGCATAAAGAGACAAAAAAAAAACGATTAATTCAGTAAAAGTTAAAATAGAATTAACATAGCGTACAAAACATTATCCATCATACCCATCTCCAGGTACTCATAGAACAATCCTAGCTGGCCGAAGTTCTGCAGGACGTTGTCCTGCTCCCAGCGGCTGCAATGATTCTCAGGATGGTGCCGTCCTCTTCTGCTGCTCCACCAGTTACGCATCAACCTGATAAAGGCCATAAAGGTATCGTTTAGGCCTGAGGTGTCCAAACTTTTTTCACTGAAGGGCGCACACCAAAAAATTCAAAGAATGTGGGGACCATTTTGATAGTTTTCATTTTCAAAACTAGTACAATATACAGATTTTTTTCAACCTTTAGGGTTCACCTCAAGTTTGGTCCCGGGGAACCAGAAGGGTCTCAGTCCAAAAATGTGAAAAAAAGAAGTCATGTACGATAATCATAATTATTCAACACTTAAATCTCTAGATCAACTTTGTATCTATCTGTCGATATCAAGATTTTATGTATTTATTCATTCTTTATTACATTTTTTTTCAACTAAATTTTTATGTTTCATACCCATCTTGTTAAAACCCTGCTTTTTAGGACAAAAACACAAAAATATGAGCGGAATATTTGATGTGAAGTAATTAGGGCCTTAATAGGTCAATCATTTATAACAACATTGATTTTGATTCGTTATTATTTTTTGAGTTTTATTTTATTTTTTAAATCCCACTAAACTTATTGGGGATACAAAGGGGCCCCCACTCATTAAAGTGTTTAAATATATCATACATTTTTTTTACCTCTAGATTAACTTGAGATCTATTTTATTTTTTTTTTCATGTTTTTGTTTGTTTGTTTTTTGCCCTTTTTGTCAAAGAAAACATAGTTTTTTATACGGCAAACGCACACAATATGCAATATTTCCCCCCAAAAAATTATTCAAAATGCAGCCTTGAACGGGTCAATAATTCACAATAACATTGATTTTGATTCAATATAATTTTCTGAGCAATGACCGCTATAAAGAAAAAAGAAACATCCTGCATGGCATCTTTGTGTTAAGAATAAACATTGCAACATGTTCACGTTACGTTACATCTGTTTGCGATTTCATTTAACATTTTAATGTTTTCTTTCTTAATAGTATTTTAGTAGCTGCGGGCTGCAAATGGCCCCCGGTTCACACTTTGGACACCACTGGTTTAGGCCGAAGGAAAGTGTTTGGTCAGATGACACTGCAGCACCTCAAAAAGCCATTTTACGTGCCTTAATCAGTAGTTGAAGCCCTATCAGCAAATTAACCTGAAAACAATATGTAACATTGCAAAACAGTCTCCAGAATACCCCAACTAAAACCATAGCCTAGGCATGGGATAAACCATATAGAACATATTATGATCTATATTATATACAGTATATTATTACGATGGTACATCAGTTTTTGTAAGCCCCACTTTTCATATTTTTTCCATGGCTTTCCATAAATCGTTTTGGTTATCATATGGCCAAACAACTGGTCTGTCTTTGTGGGATCAGGTGCCCAAACAAAAAATCCCTTTCGTTAGTGGACAGACACGTGAAACACAAAGTACAGACATAAGACAAGGAAAAGGGGAAAAAGGCAACACAAAATGTAATGGAATACATACATCTAACATACAGTGAATGAAGCGGCATGTGCTTACAGTAAGAACCCTCAGGGTAGGATAACAAAGAGCTGCACATTACAATCTCCTCTGACAGGAGTAAAGGGAATACATTCAGTCAACACAAAAACAGGAAACAGATGTAACAAAATAACAGCACAAAAATCAAACATAGTATGACCACCACAAAATTGTGTGTGCTGGCATTTTGATAAATCATGTGAAAAACACTGTTAAATTCAAGAAATAACTCCTAGCAAAGTCTTTACCAATAGCTTTCAATAGAGGTAACATTCCATTTTGTGTACCATGTACAGTATATGTACTTCACATTGTTTTCTGCATTTAGTCTATAATTATTCTCTATAAAATGTGTTTTGTGTCTCTAGAAGGGATTATTTGGATTTACATTATTTCTTTTGTGAGCAATTGCTTAGGTTTTCATATGAGTCCAAAAACGAAGGTACCATGGTACTATTAAGAATGCACACTAATGGCCACAACATTATGTAGCTCTGTATAATGTAATACAAGGTTTGTGTAAGGAATGAAGCGGGCCTCCCCTTAGAGGCTTCAAAAGACTTGAGAAAATACAGAAAAGCATCTGTTTCAAACCTGCTAAGCAAACGTATGTGACGTGAGATGCAACATTTTTAGTTCCTTCTATACTACAGGTGTCAAACTCAAGGCCCGAGGGCCAGATCTGGCCCGCCACATCATTTAATTTGGCCCTCGAAAGCTTGGAAATAATATGCTTCATTAAAAGACTTTATATTTTCTTACTAAATGTATTAGGTTTTTCCATTTTGACAGAAAAAATACACGTACTCAATGCAATCGCATCATTTTTTAAACATAAATATTATAATATAACAAATATATGATCATAAATTCAAACAATGTTTTTGTTAAACTATAAATACATACTTTTTATCTGCTTCACTTATAATTTCCGAGCAAGTAATTTATCAAATTGTCAAGTTTTATAAATAGATTTTACAGCGACTTTATGAAATTGACTGTGGATTTACAGCATTTTCCACTGTTTTTTGACCATAAAATGCTGGCAACTGAGCTGCCAGTTTTTTACTGTAAAAAACGGTGGTACTGATTTGCTATTCACAATAGTACACGGTACAATCTACAGTTGTCGTTTTTACGGTAAAATCCGGCAGTTAAGTTACCAGAATTTTACTGTAAAATAGCAGATTTATATTTACAGTAAAAAAAAACACTGTACATTTTACAGTAACATTCTATCAACTGAGCTGACAGTTTTGTACCATGAAAAATAGTGGTACTGTGTATTCCATTTACAGTAAAATGCAGGAAAAAAACACAACATTTTACGGTAACATTTTTGCCACTGACCTGTCAATTTTTTATTGTAAAATCTACAAATAGTTTTTACATTGTACATAAAAAAACAAATCATCAAATGCATAGGAAATTGTGTAATAATATAATTCACTGTTAGAATTGGCCCTCTAAGGGCAAACGTAACTGCGATATGGCCCTCAATTAAAACGAGTTTGACACCCCTGTTCTATACGATGAGAGCAAACAAAACATCTACAAAATATTTTTTGTTCATATTATTGCATGTGCTGTACTTTGAAAACCCCTGATATGATACATGCTTTCTAATAATTACCAGGAAAAAAACAAGGATCACCTGTATATTTGTAAGTAAGAGTGTGATGATTTGATGGACTTACGGTAGCAGAGCTTCCTGGATGTTTCCCCACAGTTGTTTTCCTGCCATGACGATCACCAACTGAGTGGTCAGCTCAATCAGACAGCCTCCAGGGTCACACTAGGATGGTAAAAAGTTGAAATACAGTATATTGTGATTTGATTTACTACTGACTGCTGCCAAATTGCACACTGGGGCACTCGAAGAAATATGGCAGAATCTCTGGCATCATTCTCCTGCTGTGTTAAATTGAAGAGAACATTGAAATGGATGGTCTGCGGTCAAACTTATTCCATTTCTATTGCAAAACCCAAAACCAGTGAAGTTGTCACGTTGTGTAAATTGTAAATAAAAACAGAATACAATGATTTGCAAATCCTTTTCAACCTATATTCGATTTAATAGACTGCAGAGACAATATATTTAATGTTGGAACTGAGAAACGGAATTTTTTTTTGCAAATATTTGCTCATTTGGAATTTGATGCCTGCAACATATTTAAAAAAGCTGGCACAATTGGCAAAAAAGACTGATAAAGTTCAGGACTGCTCATCAAAACACTTATTTGGAACATCCCACATGTGAACAGGCTAATTGGGAACAGGTGGGTGCCATAACTGGGTATAAAAGCAGCTTCCATGAAATGCTCAGTCATTCACAAACAAGGATGGGGCGGTCACCACTTTGTGAACAAATGCGGGAGCAAATTGTCCGACAGTTTAAGAACAACATTTCTCAACGAGCTATTGTAAGGAATTTAGGGATTTCACCATCTACGGTCCGTAATATCATCAAAAGGTGCAGAGAATCTGGAGAAATCACCAAATGTAAGCAGCATGCCCGTAACTTTCGATCCCTCAGGCGGTACTGCATCAAAAAGCGACATCAGTGTGTAAAGGATATCGCCACATGGGCTCAGGAACACTTCAGAAAACCACTGTCAGTAACTACAGCTGGTTGCTACATCTGTAAGTGCAAGTTAAAACTCTACTATGCAAAGCAAAAGCCGTTTATCAACAACACCCAGAAGCGCCGCCGGCTTCGCTGGGCCCAAGCTCATCTAAGATGGACTGATGCAAAGTGGAAAAGTGTTCTGTGGTCTGACGAGTCCACATTTCAAAGTGTTTTTGGAAACTGTGGACGGTGTGTCCTCCGGAACAAAGAGGAAAAGAACCATCCGGATTGTTATAGGCGCAAAGTTCAAAAGCCAACATCTGTGATGGTATGGGGGTGTATTAGTGCCCAAGGCATGTGTAACTTACACATCTGTGAAGGCACCATTAATGCTGAAAGGTACATACAGGTTTTGGAGCAACATATGTTGCCATCCAAGCAACATTATCATGGACGCCCCTGCTTATTTCAGCAAGACAATGCCAAGCCACATTCTGCACGTGTCACAACAGTGTGGCTTTGTAGTAAAAGAGTGCAGGTACTAGACTGGCTTGCCTGTAGTCCAGACCTGTCTCCCATTGAAAATGTGTGCTGCATTATGAAGCGTAAAATACGACAATGGAGACCCCGGAATGTTGATCAACTTAAGCTGTACATCAAGCAAGAATGGCAAATAATTCCACCTGAAAAGCTTCAAAAATTGGTCTCCTCAGTTCCCAAACGTTTACGGAGTGATGTTAAAAGGAAAGGCCATGTAACACAGTGGTAAAAGTGCCCCTGTACCAACTTTTTTGCAATGTGTTGCTGCTATTAAATTCTAAGTTAATGATTATTTTCAAAAAAAATAAGTTTCGCAGTTCAAAGTCAAACATTAAATATCTTGTCTTTGCAGTCTATTCAATTGAATATAAGTTGAAAAGGATTTGCAAATCATTGTATTCTGTTTTTATTTACCATTTACACAACGTGCCAACTTCACTGGTTTTGGGTTTTGTAGATTAGAAAACAAGGTCCAAGGCTAGGGATTGGTACCTTTCACAGTTGAATCCAAATTCCCAGTACTTGCGAATCGCTACCGGTACTCAACAGTATCAATTTTTGGTACTTTTGTATGTGTTCAAATGTGTTGAGGGATCAGAGATACCCACCTCTTCATTTCTCAGCTTGCTCCACTTTCCGAACATGTACGAATATTCACCTGGGAAGCCCACAAATTTTCCTTTGAAGAAAGCAACGTAGAAGCAAGAGGAGTAATAGTTGACAAACTGAAAGAGGAACATCTTCATGGTGAGCCGGTTCTCGTACTCCAAATGGGTCTTTGGAATCTCTGCACGAAGCACACAGTGAGAGATGAGATGCTGAATAACAGTCATAATGTTTGGACACTTGAAAGGATCAGTGTACCCATATCAGTGATCCAGACAGCCACCCTCTCATAGAAAAAGTTGAGGATCATGATGATGACAAAGTTAATGCAGGAAGCTGTCACAGAGGTGGCCAGTTGTGGAGTGATGAACCTGCCCACCACCTGGATCTTCCTCATGGGGTTTTTGATGATACTTGCAAAGGCAGCATACACAGCCAGCCTGTAAGCTATGACCCCAATAATACATGCCAGGATCAGAGAGATCTGTGAGGAGAACAAACCGTATTAGAAGTGTATGGCCCAGCATGGTCCATTGTGAAACTGCTCAATCATCCACATACCCAGAAGATGACCGTGGTAGCAGAGAGGCAGAAGCGAGCGCACTTGCTGGTGGTGGGAAGATATGGTTCCATTTCCTGCAAGGTGAATTATTGTTATTGCATTCATATATTGACTTTTTTAGGGCTGTCAAACTCATGCAGAGACTCCTCCCACCCCCACCAAGGATTGTTTTCACTGCTGGACTCTAGAAAGAGGTTCCGCAGCCTCCGTAGCAGGACCTCCAGGTTCTGTAACAGCTTCTTCCCTCAGGCCGTAAGACTCATGAACGCATTAAAATAATCTCCTCAATTCCCCTCCCAAAAATGGATTAACTGGCTGGAATATAAAGTCAATACAACATACATCCATAAACGTGGATGCATATGCAAAAGTGCAATATATTTATCTGTACAGTAATCTATTTATTTATATCTGCACCTTATTGCTTTTTTATCCTGCACTACCATGAGCTAATGCAACATTTTGTTCTTATCTGTACTGTAAAGTTCAAATTTGAATCACAATAAAAGGGAAGTCTAAATCTAAGTCTAAGTCTAATGTATTAATCCTGATTCCAATTCCATTCACTGGCACAAATTGGTGCTTTAACACTATCTGGCGGCAGAACTCATTGGAAATACTAAGCAACATAGTATGAGATAAAAACACACAAAATAAAAAGACTAAACAATTGACATAATTTAGTTTGCATACTAGATTATAGGGGGGAAAAAATACTAAAAACTAATACAATTATCTGTCCATGCTGCTAGTTAATTTTACTTGATAAGAGATCCTAAATTAGGATTTGTATATCTAGAAATTGGCAGGACTTTTAAGCTACAGCTATTGTATTCTGAAAACATTATTGAACTTGCAATTCATACATTAAGCATCAATAATCTTTCAACATTAATGTGTTTGAATAGGTATTTTCTTAATTTTAACATGTTTAAACTAGAATAGACAAAATATAATTATGCTAAAATTAAGACAAGGATGTAAAGTCAATGACTAAAAAAAGAGTAAATTGCTTTTAAAACTAGGGACATTTTTAGAAATAAAATGTTAAATCTAGGCAAGTGGTAAAGCATTTGCAGTGTACCAACACTGGAAAAACTCACAATCACACCAAGTATATATTTCTAATTTGTAGTCAAAATATCTTAACAAATTTAAGACAAGTCACAATTCCTTATAGTATTTTTATTGAGACATAAGAACTTGTTTTTAGGCCATAGACCCCGAAGGGAATAAGTGGTAGAAAATGGATGGATGGATGGATCTTAATAAATAGTAGTTTTGAGCATAAAACACAAAACTTCACAATACTCGTAAGTATAGCTAATAATAAATATTAAATGCTATTTTTAAGATCACTTTTAAGTTTTCAAAGCTTAAATATAATGTCTTAATTCAAGAAATCTCGAAATCTTGGCAGATTGTTTTGCTCATTACAAGCAAAAATAATGTTTTCCAGTGAACCTTTATTGAGCCAAGGATCATGTTTTGCATTACAAAAAAAATAAAATAATATCACAAACAGTATATTGTATGACCTCCTGAGAACCAGTGTCCTCTGTAGAGGGCATTTGTGTTTTGCAAAACAGCTATTTTTTCCCCCAAATTATGTAACCCTGGTGCACCTGAGTGATCTTGTTGAGTCTCCTGTTAGTACATCTGATTTCAAACTCGGGACGGATTTGCAGCTGTTGCTGTTCTTCTTCAAAGTCAACCAGGTCCCACTCGTACTCCAACCGGGCTTGACGCCGCTTCCAGAACTCCAAGAAGAGCGTTACTGTTAATCAGAGTTGGAAGCAAAGAAGTGAATATAATTTCATTTTCCTCATTAAAGCAGGTTCTTGTGGTTTTTGTTTGTCAGAAATGCATACTGCATTCACCAAAGGTGTTACGCTCCAAGGAGGCACTTTGCCAACTATACCTATGAGAATACCCAATGCCTGCAGTGTGAAGAAGTACAAAACCCAAAACCAGTGAAGTTGGCACGTTGTGTACTAAATTTTAAATAAAAACAGAATACAATGATTGGTATTCACAGATGTGAAAGTCAATACACCCCCATACCATCACAGATGCTGGCTTTTGAACTTTGCGCCTATAACAGTCCGGATGGTTCTTTTCCTGTTTGGTCCACAGTTTCCAAAAACAATTTGAAACGTGGACTCATCAGAACACAGAACACTTTTCCACTTTGCATCAGTCCATCTTAAATGAACTCAGGCTCAGCGAAGCCGGTGGCGTTTCTGGGTGTTGTTGATAAATGGCTTTCGCTTTGCATAGCAGAGTTTTAACTTGCACTTACAGATGTAGCGACAAACTGTAGTTACTGACAGTGGTTTTCTGAAGTGTTCCTGAGCCCATGTGGTGATATCCTTTACACAGTGATGTCGCTTTTTGATGGAGTACCGCCTGAGGGATCAAAGGTCACGGGCATGCCGCTTATGTGCAATGATTTCTCCAGATTCTCTGAACCTTTTGATGATATTACAGACCGTAGATGATGAAATCCCTAAATTCCTTGCAATAGCTGGTTGAGAAATGTTGTTCTTAAACTGTTTGACAATTGGCTCACGCATTTGTTCACAAAGTGGTGACCCTCGCCCCATCCTTGTTTGTGAATGACTGAGCATTTCATGGAAGCTGCTTTTATACCCAATCATGGCACCCACCTGTTCCCAATTAGCCTGTTCACCTGTGGCATGTTCCAAATAAGTGTTTGATGAACATTCCTCAACTTTCACAGTCTTTTTTGCCACTTGTGCCAGCTTTTTTGAAAGATGTTGCAGGCATCGAATTCCAAATGAGGTAATATTTGCAAAAAATAACAATGTTTCTCAGTTCAAACGTTAAGTATCTTGTATTTGCAGTCTATTCAATTGAATATAGGTTGAAAAGGATTTGCAAATCATTGTATTCTGTTTTTATTTACGATTTACACAACGTGCCAACTTCTCTGGTTTGGGGTTTTGTACATAGCTCGCCAGGAAACCTGACTTGGGCATAATTACACTGGCACGTTGATCTGGCTTTTAAGCAGCACCAGTGCAATACATTGCTCGAGTGTGAAACACTTAACTGTGAAAATCTGTCCTCTACCCGAGTGGACACATGGGTCACACTGAGGTTTCTACACAGTGCGAGAAATTAGAGTTAGTCACTCACCCCAGATCCCCATGAATATGGCAAAGAACACAGTCCCCTCATTGTCAAACAGATGGGATTGCTGGAAGGGAGAACATCACATGGGGTCAAATTATCACAGACGAGGAGGTGCTGACTCAGCAGGTTTCATTGACTTTATCGCAGACAGTAAATTGTCCTGAAATGTAAACACGGTACTCCTCAAAAATAATTACTGTATGTTACCCAGGATGAAAGACACGTAGAGTTGAGTTTCCAGAAAGAGCACTTTTTGTCACATAGTGGGCACATCACGATACTGCCTCCAATACTGGCGTCACAAATCTCTTTGCTGAAAGGACAGAGCAAGAGAAAGTCAAGGACATGCAACAATCAAGCATGCAGCTTTCAATAACAGGCATAGTTGCAGCGGTATCTCGGTTTTATTTAGGATTGTGTTTCAATAGGTCCTAATCGTACGAAACTTATAGCAAGTTTCCCTTAGGAAATAATATAATTTCAATTAATCTGTTTCGGACAACCAAAAATATTAACGAAACATTATAAAGAATAATTTTAGTTTTAGATGCAGACAACTATAATGGGTGAAATTATACTGAAGCATCGATGTCTTATAGAACTCAAGGAGTGATACTCAATGCCTCAGTAAATGCGCTTCCGTTGGCAGTTTTTCGCAAAATAAAAGCGATATTTCTAAAATCTTGACAAAGTACATTTGCGACTTGTCTGTGTTTCCAATAAAGGGTACGTTTTTTTCGGGTCTCCCTATGTCTAGCATTAAAAGATTAGAGTTGGTACAAAATGCGGCTGCTAGACTTTTGACAAGAACAAGAACGTTTGATCATATTACTCCTATACTGGCTCACCTGCACTGGCTTCCTGTGCACTTAAGATGTGACTTTAAGGTTTTACTACTTACGTATAAAATACTACACGGTCTAGCTCCATCCTATCTTGCTGATTGTATTGTACCATATGTCCCGGCAAGAAATCTGCGTTCTAAGAACTCCAGCTTATTAGTGATTCCCAGAGCCCAAAAAAAGTCTGCGGGCTATAGAGCGTTTTCTATTCGGGCTCCAGTACTATGGAATGCCCGGTAACAGTTAGAGATGCTACCTCAGTAGAAGCATTTAAGTCTCATCTTAAAACTCATTTGTATACTCTCGCCTTTAAATAGACCCCCATTTTAGACCAGTTGATCTGCCGTCTCTTCACTGCTCTGCCCCCCTCTCCTGCGTGGAGAGGTTATCAGGTGACTACAGATGAAATGCTAGCTGTTCAAAGACAGGACCCGGGGTGGACCACTCCTCTGTGCATCAGTTGGGGACGTCTCTGCACTGCTGACCTGTCTCCACTCAAGATGATCTCCTGCTGGCCCCACTATGGACTGGACTCTCACACTATTAACTACATCCACTCGACATCCACTGCACCGTCGCCCGGGGGCGGGGGTCCACACATCTGCGGTCCCCTCCAAGGTTTATCATTGAGTTTTTTCTTGCCCTGATGTGGGATCTGAGCCGAGGATGTCGTTGTGGCTTGTGCAGCCCTTTGAGACACTTTTGAATAAGGACTATATAAAAGCCCCCTTGACATTGTTTGGGCATGTCAGTCTTCTCCGAGCCTGCGGCCTCTATTTCCGGGAAGGAGCCGCGAGACGGCCCAGTGCGCAGGTTCGGTTTTTAGGTGCACCTCTGAAAAGTGTTTTCCTCATGGTTTTGCGAAACACTTCAATATTGAAACATCTCAAAAACCACCTCATGAGAGGCCACAAATGTTTTACCGATATTTGAGAGGTTTTTCGAAATATGGGTGTTTCCATTGCCAGCTTCTTGTTGCAACATTTAAGTTTGCACATTTCTAGGGGTACTGGAAATGCAGCTATTGTGACCAATACAGCTGCTGGTTCATTTGAATGTGACACGCCAAACTGAAAGCAAGCACTTCTTTCGGTTTGCGGGTGACTGCTCGTACTGAATGAAGTCGCCGCCTACGACATCGGTTTTCTTCTCCATCATCGATCAAGATGGAACTAAGAAAAAATGAAATATTCGAAGTGTGGGATCATTTATTCGTATAGCCCCAAATAAGGTAAAAATGTTGCATGTTTCATATTCCTTTTTGCGCAGCTATTTGTTAAAAAAAACAACAACAAAAAAAACAATAACATTTGCTTACTATCAATTTTATTTGCAGGTCAAATGTGATTACTTTTTTAATTCAGGATGACCGTTATAAAACATTAACATTATCAGTGCAATGTCAATATAGGTAGTGAGTGTGCTCTACATTCGTTGAGTTATTTACTCATCACTACAACAACAAAGCAAAATACATATGAATGACGAATGAAATGAATGGATACAAATGTAATACAACTTTTACCTTTATTGAAGACTTTTATTTATTTTATTGAAGACTTTTGTCAGCGGAAAGGGGAGGGGAGAGAGTGACCCGAACGACATCTTGGTACTTTGCTAAGAGTTCTTTCATGAATTTAATAGTGCTTCTCACCTTCTTTATCACAGTGCTTTGGCCCCGTGGTGGCTTATTTTGCAGTTGTGCTAATTTTTAAAAAGTACAGAAACTTGAGTCATCATCGCATGGGATTCTTTGTTTAGGCACGCGTTTTCGTGAAATGACAGGCGCCATATTTGGCAAGATAAACAAGACGGTGTACAAAACCCAGGGCAAAACGTTTTTTATCAAAAATAGAATTCAACGAGAAGTGGTGCATACGAAAACCGAGTTAGCACTGGTTTTACATTTGTATTTAGGTAAACAAATTTTGGGCAGGCAGATATCATTTCTACGGATCACTACATACAATAAGAGTTTTAACACACAGAACTGCAATAATAATGAATGTATTCTTCTCATACCAACCTTGATATGTTGTCGTCATAGCTAAGCACCCCGTAGGTGAAACATATAAAACCCATGACGGCTGCAAAGAACAACATCTCAGTGTAGAAGCCCAGCCACGCAAAGTAGATGCCGATCTTTTCACCGTAGTATTTCCTGGGAGCACAGTTGACTCTTTAACAGCTCGTCTGAATGCTTCTCCTTAAATTAAAGACATTCTGGAAACAGACAAATAGCGGCGTCATACCTGATGAGGTTAAGCGGCTGTTCTTTGTAAAAGCAGAGAAACCTGGCCCAGTGCGTGTACAAGTTGAAGCGCTCGCTCTCACATTCAGCATCTCTTGCCCTCTTCCAGTATCGACACTGAAAAAGGACATTTGATTAAGAAATAGAGTTTGTTAATGTTTGGAAAGACAGATACAGTATCAGAAGTGTTCAACTAGTGGAAGTGACATTTTTGCTGCAGGAATCCTGTTACATAAAGTATTGGAAATAAAAATAATTGTTATGGCATTTAGTACAAATGGCTGAATTATCATTATTTATCATAATCAGCATTAGGACAAAAAGGGGTCCTTAGAAAAAAACAAAATCATTTTCTTGTAAGGGGTTGGTGGTCCCAAAACGTTTGATAACTCCTAATATAAAGGATCTTTGACACGTGTTTTTGCACTAGGTCCTTAAACTACTACAGGCCTGAAGATATGGAAATATCGTTCACTTCTTTATGACTGTTCAGTCTGTATGACTCTATTCATGACTGTATTTGCAACTTGCTGAGGTAAAAAGACGAAAATAAATGACAAAAACAAAGCAAGAATAATGGCAAAGGGAAATGTCTGACTAGCCTGTCCTTAATAAACAATGTACTGTAGCTGAATAGCCCTGTTTTAAATGGATTTATATGTAAACAAACACATTAGTGCTGTCAAACGGTTCATTTTTTAAATCAGAATAATGATAATCACATGTCTTAATATTGATTAATTGCGGCTAAAGGGGCTGTTTGCAACATTTACACAGATGCCTATAGGGCGCCATTTTTTCCAATGTATTTTACACGGTATATCCCGCCCTTTTCTGGCTTCTCGTACGAACTACGTATGTACGTAACATGTGCACGTGGATTAGCTTTAGGTGAGGTGTTGTTGGCTAATAATAGCAATGTGGATAGTTAGTGTTAGCGGTCATTGAATTAATAGTCTTTCATAACAACAACATGACTGCAAATGTTTCTTTGCTTCTCCTGGACTTCTTTTGCATGTTTGCACACGTGTTGACGAGACCGGGTGAGGGATAGCCGTAAACATCAATCATTTTATTTGGTCTGGTAAAAAATGTAATTACATACATTTTTTAATTGCGAAAAATGTGGACAAATGTCGAACAAATGTGTTGTGTTGAACAACGAATGGTAACACGAGCCAGCCAGCGGTGTTCTTGTTACATTTTTTGCTTTGAAAAATGTAACTGTGAGGAAGTTGCAAACAACATATTTAACTACTTGCTTGCATAATTAAAAAAAGATCCCATCTGGAGAATGCAGTCTCCGATCATTCTCGGTAAGATAGTTAGCTTGTTAAATGTGTAAAAAATACATTTAACCAACATTTTAGCCAAAGTCCGCGAGATAAACTTTGTCGTTATGCCTCTGTGCAACTATAAAATATATATACACTACCGTTCAAAAGTTTGGGGTCACAATGAAATGTCCTTATTTTTGAAGGAAAAGCACTGTACTTTTCAATGAAGATAACTTTAAACTAGGCTTAACTTTAAAGAAATACACTCTATACATTGCTAATGTGGTAAATGACTATTCTAGCTGCAAATGTCTGGTTTTTGGTGCAATATCTACATACTGTAGGTGTATAGAGGCCCATTTCCAGCAACTATCACTCCAGTGTTCTAATGGTACAATGTGTTTGCTCATTGGCTCAGAAGGCTAATTGATGATTAGAAAACCCTTGTGCAATCATGTTCACACATCTGAAAACAGTTTAGCTCGTTACAGAGGCTACTATACTGACCTTCTTTTGAGCAGATTGAGTTTCTGGAGCATCATATTTGTGTGGTCAATTAAACGCTCAAAATGGCCAGAAAAAGAGAACTTTCATCTGAAACTCGACAGTCTATTCTTGTTCTTAGAAATGAAGGCTATTCCACAAAATTGTTTGGGTGACCCCAAACTTTTGAACGGTAGTGTATTTTTAAGAAGAAAGTAGATAGCTTTGGTGTTGTTTTGTTTGTTTTTATTGCTGCAATTACTCTGTCATTTATTTACAAACAAATCAATATTTTGTATTTCCTTGCTTTAAAATGGATAAAAGTTATAGTTAGGGTAACTGCCGGCCAAACTATTGGCACGCAGTTGGAGGCGTTTGTGTCAGTGAGGGATAGGACACTGGACAAACTGCTGGCCATCATGGACAATCCTGCCCACCCGCTCCACCAGACAATTGAGGGACAGCGGAGTTCATACTCCAACAGGCTCCTTCAGCTTTGTTCCCACAGTGTTCGATTCAAGAACTCCTTCATTCCGCACTCCATCCAGCTGTAAAATCACTCGCCATACAGCAATAGATGATATCTGTCTATTACCTGACACTTTCTATGTTAGCTACTTCTCTTTGTTTTTAATGTCTATTTTCTATTTGCTGCTGGATTTACTCTCTATTTTATGCTGCAGCTGTCACATATACTGTAATATTGTACATGGTAATTGTTATATATTGTTTTTATTATATGATATAGACATAATATAATACATCAGTATATATAATATACTGTACATATACTATGTAAATATTAGGTATATATGTTATATTTTATATCGCTATATTTAGTCTATTTATACCTGCATAGTCCTTTCCATCCTTAGACTTTCCATCATTGTAACTGAGCTACTGTGTGGAACAATTTCCCTTGTGGATCATTAAAGTTTGTTTAAGTCTAAGTCTAAGTTATTATTTTTTGTAACGGCATACCTAATCAGCAGCACAGTTACAGTAAAAATCAATAATTCTAAATGAAGTAGTCATCTTTACTGTTAGCTAGCGAATGCCTAAAAGTATCCAAAGCTGAATTTAAAAGCCGATAGCCACTAAAAAGGTGTAAGCTTTATAATCCGATTTGTCAACTAATTGTTAAACTAGTCCATGATGTTAGTTGCATTCCTATTCTAAATACTATAGGCCTGATTTACTGAAGGTGTACGTGTACTAAAGCATGTGCAAACTTGATATCACACGCAAAGCAGACCTAATAAACGTGTGCATTGTGTCTCTTAAGTGAGCAGAATATGGAGCGCAATCCATTTTGCGTTTCTGTCTTAAAATATGCAAAATATACGCTGATCATCAAAAGGCCCACATTACTGGGAGGAGCGCAATGTGATTTATCAACACACATTGTAGTTTTGTGAGGACTATTTTGCGTTTTATTTAGCACGTTTGAAAAGGACACGCGAACTGACAACAGTTTCACACACGGCGCTGCAAAGACGCACGATGGACAGAGAATCCTGCGTCCTATGTACACTACCGTTCAAAAGTTTGGGGTCACATTGAAATGTCCTTATTTTTGAAGGAAAAGCACTGTACTTTTCAATGAAGATAACTTTAAACTAGTGTTAACTTTAAAGAAATACACTCTATACATTGCTAATGTGGTAAATGACTATTCTAGCTGCAAATGTCTGTTTTTTGGTGCAATATCTACATAGGTGTATAGAGGCCCATTTCCAGCAACTATCACTCCAGTGTTCTAATGGTACAATGTGTTTGCTCATTGGCTCAGAAGGCTAATTGATGATTAGAAAACCCTTGTGCAATCATGTTCACACATCTGAAAACAGTTTAGCTCGTTACAGAGGCTACAATACTGACCTTCCTTTGAGCAGATTGAGTTTCTGGAGCATCACATTTGTGGGGTCAATTAAACGCTCAAAATGGCCAGAAAAAGAGAACTTTCATCTGAAACTCGACAGTCTATTCTTGTTCTTAGAAATGAAGGCTATTCCACAAAATTGTTTGGGTGACCCCAAACTTTTGAACGGTAGTGTATACGTGTCAACATATTTGGACTGTGAGTAATAAAAATTATTAGACATATCATCTATTCAGCAACATCCTTTTATATTTCATAGCGGTTGGATGACTTAAGGGGCTGATTAAAACAAATTCATTTGCTGCGTTTTGGTATCATTTTATATATTTTTTAATGATGTTTTACATAGAGTATATATTACTAACATACAGTACAGGCCACAAGTTTGGACACACCTTCTCATTTCAATGCGTTTTCTTTATTTTCATGACTATTTACATTGTAGATTGTCACTGAAGGCATCAAAACTATGATACCTGTGAAGTGACAACCATTTCCGGTGACTACCTCTTGAAGCTCATCGAGAGAATGCCAAGAGTGTGCAAAACAGTAATCAGAGCAAAGGGTGGCTATTTTGAAGAAACTAGAATATAAAACCTCCTCTCTGAGCTGCCACCTTACCGTGGTAGAGGAGTTTGCGTGTCCCAATGATCCTAGGAGCTATGTTGTCCGGGGGCTTTATGCCCCCTGGTAGGGTCTCCCAAGACAAACTGGTCCTAGGTGAGGGATCAGACAAAGAGCAGCTCGAAGACCTCAATGAAAAATAAAACCTATGGACCCAGATTTCCCTCGCCCAGGCGCGGGTCACCGGGGCCCCCTTCTGGAGCCAGGCCCGGAGGTGGGGCACGATGGCGAGCGCCTGGTGGCCGGGCCTGTCCCCATGGGCACAGCCCGAAGAGGCAACGTGGGTTCCCCCTCCAATGGGCTCACCACCCATAGCAGGGGTCATAGAGGTCGGGTGCGATGTGAGCTGGGCGGCAGCCGAAGGCAGGGCACTTGGCGGTCCGATCCTCGGCTACAGAAGCTAGCTCTTGGGACGTGGAACGTCACCTCGCTGGGGGGGGAAGGAGCCTGAGCTAGTGCGCGAGGTGGAGAAGTTCCGACTAGACATAGTCGGACTCACTTCGACGCACAGCAAGGGCTCTGGAACCAGTTCTCTCGAGAGGGGCTGGACTCTCTTCTACTCTGGCGTTGCCGGCAGTGAGAGGCGACGGGCTGGGGTGGCAACTCTTGTTGCACCCCGGCTCAGAGCCTGCATGTTGGAGTTCAACCCGGTGGACGAGAGGGTAGCTTCCCTCCGCCTTCGGGTGGGGGAACGGGTTCTGACTGTGGTTTGCGCTTATGCGCCAAACCGCAGCTCAGAGTACCCACCCTTTTTGGATTCACTCGAGGGAGTACTTGAGAGTACTCCCCCGGGTGATTCCCTCATTCTACTGGGGGACTTCAACGCTCATGTTGGCAGCGACAGTGAAACCTGGAGAGGCGTGATTGGGAAAAATGGTTGCCCGGATCTGAACCCGAGCGGTGTTTTGTTATTGGACTTTTGTGCCCGTCACAGATTGTCAATAACGAACACCATGTTCAAACATAAGGGTGTCCATATGTGCACTTGGCACCAGGACACCCTAGGCCGCAGTTCCATGATCGACTTTGTAGTTGTGTCGTCGGATTTGCGGCCTCATGTTTTGGACACTCGGGTGAAGAGAGGGGCGGAGCTTTCTACCGATCACCAACTGGTGGTGAGTTGGCTGCGATGGTGGGGGAGGATGCCGGACAGACCTGGCAGGCCCAAACGCATTGTGAGGGTTTGCTGGGAACGTCTGGCAGAGTCTCCTGTCAGAGAGAGTTTCAATTCCCACCTCCGGAAGAACTTTGAACATGTCACGAGGGAGGTGCTGGACATTGAGTCCGAATGGACCATGTTCCGCACCTCTATTGTCGAGGCGGCTGATTGGAGCTGTGGCTGCAAGGTAGTTGGTGCCTGTCGTGGCGGTAATCCTAGAACCCGTTGGTGGACACCGGCGGTGAGGGATGCCGTCAAGCTGAAGAAGGAGTCCTATCGGGTTCTTTTGGCTCTCAATTTACCGGTCGATCTACGTTCCCATCCTCACCTATGGTCATGAGCTTTGGGTTATGACCGAAAGGACAAGATCAAGCGGCCGAAATGAGTTTCCTCCGCCGGGTGGCTGGGCTCTCCCTTAGAGATAGGGTGAGAAGCTCTGCCATCCGGGGGGAGCTCAAAGTAAAGCCGCTGCTCCTCCACATCGAGAGGAGCCAGATGAGGTGGTTCGGGCATCTGGTCAGGATGCCACCCGAACGCCTCCCTAGGGAGGTGTTTAGGGCACGTCCGACCGGTAGGAGGCCACGAGGAAGACCCAGGACACGTTGGGAAGACTATGTCTCCCGGCTGGCCTGGGAACGCCTCGGGATCCCCCGGGAGGAGCTGGACGAAGTGGCTGGGGAGAGGGAAGTCTGGGCTTCCCTGCTTAAGCTGCTGCCCCCGCGACCCGACCTCGGATAAGCGGAAGAAGATGGATGGATGGATGGATGGATGGATGGATAGAATATAAAACATGTTTTCAGTTATTTTACCTTTTTTTGTGAAGTACATAACTCCACATGTGTTCATTCATAGTTTTGATGCCTTCAGTGACAATCTACAATGTAAAAAGTCATGAAAATAAAGAAAACGCATTGAAATGAGAAGGTGTGTCCAAACTTTTGGCCTGTACTGTATATCTCATATGATAAAAATGTATTGAAGTTTGCATTTTTTGCATCTTGAGCAGTAGTGAAGCCTCCCTCTCATGCACCTTCAGCGGTAAAAAAAAAAAAAAAAAGGAAAGGAAAAAGTGGTGTCAATGTCGATGCACTGAACGACTGCTTCTAAAGTGCTTACAAAAAATGGTAAAAAGTCTCCTGCTTGTTTGAAAACAGAGCAAAATGCCACAAGTAGGAGCATTGTAACAAAATGATTGAGTGTCTCTGTGGTGATGCCAAGCATAGGACACGCAAAATCCACATTTAAATAAGGCGGGGCACTTTTCGATTGCACATGCACTTTTAGTAGATCTCAAGCAACGTACCCACTATTAAATACCGTACACGCTATGTTATAGATTGCATATGCTGTTTAGCGCGTGCAATCTAACCCCATTTGTGCAACAGTTTCCTAGAAGAGATCTAATAATGGGCAATTAGTGAAAAATTCTCGCATTTCCCCTCATACGCATGTTCTTTCCTCTAACGTGACTTACATCATGAAGTGGGAACGCTGCTGTATACGTCCCATTGCTGAGTAATCGCTTGATCCCAGTCTTGTCCCTATCTTGTCGTCCATCCTTGTAATACGGACATCGAGCCAAGATGTAGTACACCTGGAAGAAAAAAAAATGACATCAAAATTTCAACCCAAGACACTTTTATCTTCCCAACAAGGGGTGTCGAAGTAGGGGTGTAAGTGAGTATGTTGGACCCTGGGCTTTTGTAAAGTTTGAAAATTCGCTTTCTCACATTTAATAATGTAAGTATGTTACTATTAATTTATAATATAGCCATGAAAGTTCAAAATTGCCTATATCCTCTTATGAAAAATATGACATTGTTCAGTCCACGTGTATAGCTGCAAACCCAGCTTTGAACACTTTACTTAATGCGGACGTCATACAGTCATCAAAGCTCACCTTTAAAAAAGCATTCACACACAACACGAACATTTTGGAACAAAAAGAGATGATAGAAGAAAGGTAAACAATATAATACGTCTATCTGTGGCAGCACTAGAGAACGCATTGCACATAACATAACCATGTTGCGTTCAAAGACCCTTGATTAAAGTTATAAACAGCGTCACTAAGTTTTCAGACAGGGGGATCCTTAACTCTCAAAATATTCACTAATAATAATATATGCATGTATTATTATGATTCGTTGTATCCATCCATTTTCTACCGCTTGTCCCTTTCAGGGACGTGGGGGGTGCTGGAGCCTATCTCGGGCAAAAGGCGGGGTACACCCTGGACAAGTTGCCACCTCATCACAGGGCCAACACAGATAGACAGACAACATTCACACTCACATTCACACACTAGGGCCAATTTAGTGTTGCCAATCAACCTATCCCGAGGTACATGTCTTTGGAGGTATTGATGATAACCGTACGTCCATCCATCCATTTTCAACCGCTTGTCCATTTTTGGAGTGGCGGGGGGTCGCTGGAGCCTATCTCAGCTGCATTCGGGCGGTAGGCTGGTGTATCAGAAAATCTCTACTACTGAAGTAAAGGAAAACCTGACAGATGTATAATCATATTTAAGTCAGTAATGGCAGGTTATATGATTATTTAAATTCATATTCTGGCCATTTTATTTGAATTTGTTCACAAAATGTTTTCTTTTTTTTTCCTTTTTAAAAAAAAACAAATTATTTAGGGGGTGTATCCAGATACATTTTACATATGATAATCTCATCTTTCAAAAGTTAGGTTTTTACATGTTAAAGTTCAATTAAAGTACCAATGATTGTCACACACACACTAGGTGTGGTGAAATTTGTCCTCTGCATTTGACCCATCCCCTTGTTCACCCCCTGGGAGATGAGGGGAGCAGTGGGCAGCAGCTGTGGCCGCGGCTGCAAATCATTTTTGGTGATTTAACCCCCAATTCCAACCTTTGATGCTGAGTGCCAAGCAGGGAGGTAATGGGTCCCATTTTTATAGTCGTTGGCATGACTCGGCCGGGGTTTGAACTCACAACCTACCGATCTCAGGGCGGACACTCTAACCACGAGACCACTGAGTAGGGTTTTAACAATCTGGGGAATCAACCAAATCCATGTAACAGTTTTTTAGTGCATGTTAACATGCCAAGTGTGTATGGGGCGACATTTTTTGGTTTAGGGTGGGAAGCGGGGCCCTTTAGGGGTCTTGTGCATTGTGGCCCAGAATTTGGCACTACACCCCTGCTCCCAACCATACGTACGGTAGGAGGAGTTACTCGAGGATGAATATAAATCTACAGCCTAAACAGGATACAAGCAAGATAAATCAACTTAAAAATTAGACACACTCACAATTCTGTTCCTTGTGGAAGGTGGGAAGAAGGTTTCCTTGTCATTAATGAGGAAGAAGTCAGTCTTGCGTTTGTCAAAGGGAAAGGTGAAATAATCTGGCTGGGGGTACATGATGTGCTCCGGCAAGCGGAAAGGATGCGAGAGCCACTCCAGAGGAACATCCTTGCCATGAGGGATATCACTAGCTTTGAAAGGAACCTTAATCTTCAGCACATCTGCATAAGTGGCCAGAACATCCCATGGAGCATGGATCTTCAAGAAGTATGTCTTTTGGTCTTTGGAGTCCTAATGGCAGTGTAGATGAGAGACGAGATAAGAACTCTAATGCATTCTTAACAAATCAATTAGCAGTCAGATTGGCAGTTTCATGTTTTCATTTCCAGCCTCCCCTTTAAGACTTTCCCCACTAATATATTGTGTTATTGTTTATCTTCCTCTAGGTGGTGCAAGTGCACTGTGTTTGATTCCCTTACAGATTTGTCTTCTGTCTCCAGCTCCAGTCCTGCTTTCTCAAGGTTGGCCTCGAACTCCCTCCTCCTCTCCTAAGGACAAACACACAGAGAGAGAAAACCACAAGAATGAGAGCAGAACAGGCTCTTAACAGGCTGACCATGTTTCCCCTTTTTTCTCCTTTGTCATCCATCTTGGCATGTGCAACTCCGCAAAGTCGGGCCAAATTTGACATACAGTCACTTTTTATCGGATGTAAGCTACTTTTTTTATACCATAACAATGTAAAAGGTTATTATAGTCTGCCCTCACCCACGGCCACTTTCTATTGTAATTTGAGTACATTCATGTATTGTCGCATTTGAAGCAATAGCAATGTTGATACTAGAGGTAATTATTATTATTCATTATCAATGTTGTTATTTGTATTGGTATTTTATTGCTGCATTTATAGTGCAATAACCCTTGTTATTTCTGTATTATTACTATCTACTTCATTAACACGTTCTTCTTTATCATTTTTGGTACCATATTTGTATATAATCGTATTTGCTGATGGAGTACTGTTGTTTTTGTTTTTTGTTGTTGTTGTCTCACTCTGTCTTATCACCCTCTTGTCCCCGCAATTTTCCCTTTATGTGTTCCTTTTTACATTTTTTCTATCCCCTCCTGCTCTGGTCTGTACAGAAGATACGGGCATCTACATCAACAATGAAATAAATGAGTGGCTGGGATAGGACATATAAAAAAACAAAAACAAAACAAGTGTTTCAATGATGGGGATAAGTGTAGCATACCATGGTTGCTTCTGAAAAAAATACAGTTAAACATGACGAAAGTTAACATTTACAAATTCTTGTAAGTGGTTTTGAGTTTTCTGCAATCATAGCAATGTAAAACCAAATACTTTTATGTAAGTATAGTATGTCATAACATGTGCAATAATCACCACATTTAAAATGGCCAATGAGCAACAACAAAATATACAGTATTCTAATTGTGATTGGCACCCTGGTCACACCACTTAAAACAGCAAAGATTAATATTTCCTCCACTAGGGGGCAGCAAGACTGATGACAAACACTGATGACTATGCAAACCTGCAAATTGCTTAGTTGTTACTTGGCAACATCATTATTCATTTGGGGTTTCCCTTTTGTCTACCAGGCGGATTCAAGCCAGGGATTACCTGGACTGAAAGAAGCATGAAAGACATAACACACATGTAGAATATATAGATACTGTCTCATGGAACTCATGTATCAACACTGAAGAACAACACTACAATACAAAAGCTGGATGAACAAGAGAATTTGGAATTGTAAACTAAAAATGACACCCTTTTCTTTTTGTTTTGTTTAATTCAAACTGGCAGCATGTATCAAATATGTTCAGTAGTTAAGAAAAAACAAAGACAAAGAAAGCCTTTTCATTTGAGGATTGGAACGATGATGATCAAAAACACCTAGAGACGTTTATGTAATTGATAAGGAAATTATAAATTGAATAATTTTCTATACCGCTTGTGCTCATTAGGGTCACGGGTGAATCTCAGCTGACTTCGGGTGAGAGGCAGGGTACACCCTGGAGTGGTTGCCAGTCAATCGCAGGATTCATTTAGACAAACAACCATTCACATGGATGGACAATTTTGAGTGTACGGTTTTGGAATGTGCGAGGAAGCATGCCAACTGCATGTTGATATAGATACAAGGGAGATTAGAACCCTCTAGGCCACCAGTTATGAAAAGAAGTTATTAAGGATATCTCAAAACCATTCTTATGCAGTGGGGAAAATAAATATTTGACCCCTTTGAGGGGGGACTGCACTTTTAGGAATTTTGCCCAGCATCCACAATCCATATGTGAGACAAGAACACACGTATTTGCTTTTTGTATGTATTATGGTAAAAAAAAGAAACTGCTCGTAAGAGGGAGCTAACAATACAGGTAATGGGGATACGATCTCCTCCGACAATAAAGCCCTCTAAAAACATCCAAAAACCCTTAATAATATTTTATACATACTGTAAGTGTGTAATGTAGTAACATGCACATTCATGATAACATGTAATGTTTTCAGTATTTTTTCTCATTTTAAGCATCGCTGTTACTTCTTTCAGAGGCACATTAATTTCACACAAATCCGCTACACCTCCCTGATACCGAAGTACATGTCAAACTACTTCCTTAACGTAAATGACCGCCATAACCACAACTCCAGGGGGAGCTCCACTAACCACGTTAAACCCAGATTCTGAACTAACAAAGGTCTTAACTCATTCTCTTTCTATGCCACATCAATGTGGAATGCACTCCCAACAGGTGTAAAAGAAAGGGCATCTCTATCCTCCTTCAAAACCGCAATAAAAGTTCACCTCCAGGCAGCTACAACCCTAAACTAACACCCTCCCTGGATTGTTAATAATCAAATGTAAACAATCAAATGCAGATACTTTTTCTTATGCCTTCTGATCTCTCTCTCTCTCTCTCTCTCTCTCTCTCTCTCTCTCTCTCTCTCTCTCTCTCTCTGCCCATTTCTCTGTTCTAACCTAACCCCCCCCCCCCCACACCCCGGATTGTAAATAATGTAAATAATTCAATGTCATTATCTTGTGTGATGACTGTATTATGATGATAGTATATATCTGATAGTATATGTCTGTATCATGAATCAATTTAAGTGGACCCCGACTTAAACAAGTTGAAAAACTTATTCGGGTGTTACCATTTAGTGGTCAATTGTACGGAATATGTACTTCACTGTGCAACCTACTAATAAAAGTCTCAATCAATCAATCAAAACAGAGACTTACAAAGTAAGTCTCACTCCTCAAATAAAACTATTTTTTTCCCAGCAATGATGCAGTGGTTTTTTAATGTTTTTAAAATGCTTAATAGGCAGAATAGAACTTATCCAAATTGCCTGCATTGTTAGCACCTTCTTACTAGCAGTTGTTTTACTATTTAGAACTCTCAGAAAAGAGAAAGACCTGTGTGTTCCTGTCTCACATAGGGAATGTGGATGATAGGTACAATTGTGAAAAAAAAATAAAAGTGCAGTTCCCCTTTATCAATGATTTGAACAGTCCATGCTGTTTTAGGTTTAAATTAACATCCATCCATCCATTTTGTACCGCTTGTCCCTTTCGGGGTGGCGAGGGTTGCTGGAGCCTATCTCAGCTGCATACGGGCGGAAGGCGGAGTACACCCTGGACAAGTCGCCAACACAGATAGACAGACAACATTCACACTCACATTCACACACGAGGGCCAATTTAGTGTTGCCAATCAACCTATCCCCAGGTGCATTTCTTTGGAAGAATATTTAAAACAAATCCTGAAAAATATACCTTTAAATAAAGCTTATACATTAATGTATTTATATTTGATAGAAGCAGATATGGATTGTATCTCAATGCACAGAGGTCAGGAATATATATCTTGTAGTCGGTCATCATACTGTGTGTGCAATACTGTATGTTTGAGATCAACTATACCATTACCAATGCTGCCTCTCCATTTCCACCAAGCTTTATGGTAAGCAAACAGCTAAGCTCCTCAGTCTTAATGCTCTTAAAGCCACTGCAAGACTCAACAAGGGGCCAAACACCAAGCAGCTACAAAATGTTCATTGTATAAATAAATACAATGATTCATTATTTTAATGTACAGCTCTTTCAGCCCTCAAAGTTTTTAGCACCCTCAAGTGCTGGAGCAGACTTCTGTAATCTACACACGACAGCACTCTGATTATGAGGTTGGGGGTGGTGCTGGTGCAAACATTTGTCGGATACAGGCTCTGAAACGGCTCCTGGTAAATTGGGAATATTGCTGCAAATGTCGTACTCAAACCTATTTGCTGGGAGCATGATAGGCAGTCTTCTCATTTCCACTGTGTAAATAAGCTCAGCTGCAACTTTGCAAAATAAGTTCTCTCTGTATTCAGCGGTAGTTGTAACTCACGTGACGTTTTCACCATTTTTTTGTTCAAATATCTACACAATACAGAGAGTAAAGTGTACTTTTGTTTGTTTCATGGTTATGCCAGGGGAACATGTGTTAGTGTCATCACTTCCTTTTTGTGGTATCCTGTATTCCTTTTCTAGATTGTGTAATTAGACTAAAAGCAGCACACTTTGTCACTTTGCCAACGCCAACAATGCTGAGCGGTCAACTAAAGACTGACAGTTCTGTTACCTGTTTCTTCTCTCCGTCTTTGTCGTCCACGTAAGACAACACAAAGTCGATCCGCCGCACACCGTCCCGAAAGAACACAGTGTCTTTGTTTGGTTGGAGCTTCTCAGTCTGTAAGACAAACGGAGAGCAACGTTACATACAAAGGAGATCCATTAGACACGTTCCCAAAACTGGATACGCCTTACGGCAGGGGTCGGCAACCCAAAATGTTGAAAGAGCCATATTGGACCAAAAATAAAAACAAAAAATCGGTCTGGAGCCGCAAAAAATTTAAAGTCTTATATAAGTCTTATAATGAAGGCAACACATAATGTAAGTGTCTATGTTAGTTACATTAACCTACTATCAAAGGCTGACGCAAATCTCCGTTGACAGAAAAGTTGTATTTTAATTTGTATTCTACACATTTTTGCAACATTGGAAATCATTAGTCAAATGGAGGCTTCTCAGAAGGTGAGATAACTCCTGGTAACGGCTGTCTTAGAATGGCCAAAGGCATAGATGTGTGTGTCCAAGTTTAAGGAAACGGCATACATATACTGTACATATACATTCGCTGTACACACATATACACATACTGTACATATACATTCACTGTACAAGCACACATACACATACTGTACATATTCAAGTACATATGCACACATACACTCATGCACATAATCACGTTTCATCAAACATACATTAACGTTGTTGCCCTAGGGTAAACTGGGTATAACACATGGCACACTGACAAAGCTTAACCTATTGTTACTATAACAATCTACAAGGTTAAGGTTGCTTCTCTTTCTTCCCCTCCATTTTTCTGCATTCTTTCGTATCTCAAGTTATCATTACGTATATGTATTGTTGCATTTGAACAATTGTATTGTTGATAATAAAGGTAAAGTACTGGTATTGTTTATTATCAATAGCACTATTTCTATTGGTATTCATATTGCTCCATTTTTAGTGTAATAATGCTCAGTTCTGTATTTTTTTTTAAATTTTCGCTAACTGCTTATTTGCTATTACTTTTACCATCATATTTGTACATGTCGTATTTGCTGATGTTGCTCTGTTGTTGTTGTTGTTGTTGTTGTGTTTGCTGTTGTTGTTTTTGTCTCTCTGTCTAATCCCCCTCTTGTCCCCACAATTCCCCCCTCTGTCTTCCTTTTTCTCTCTTTCTATCCCCTCCTGCTCCGGCCCGGCTGCACCAAATGATAATATAAATACATTTAATAAAGTCAAAATACAAGTAAGGCAACAAGAGAAGTATCCTACACTTCTCTTTTGTAAAGTAAATCTGAACAGCCGATATGGGCATCTACATCTGCTATATGATTTGCCCGAGAAGCTGGGCAGGACATAAAAAAAAAAAAAAAAAGGAAACGGCAGGCTGTCTTCTTCTAATGGATTTATTACAATCTTTGCAAGCTGGGTAGCGTTTGCTGTGGTCTGGAACAACATGGCACACAAACAACTATAAGAAATGCAGCCAATATTACATACAGATAATGTGTCATGAGACATGCAAATATAAATTAAATACACAGAGGACATAAGTGAAGGAAATTAAATGAGCTCAAAATATACCTACAAACGAGGCACAATGATGCAATATGTACATGCAGTTAGCCTGAATAGCATGTTAGCATCGATAAGCTTGCAGTGATGGATTGACCAAATATGCCTGATAAGCACTCCAGCAAATCAATAAAATCAACAAAGCTCACTTTTGTGCATTCACGCACAGCATAATACGTTTGGTGGACAAAATGAGACAAAGAAGGAGTGGCATAAAACACGTCTTTCTGTGGCAGCATCGGAGAAAGTTGTACATGTAAACAAACTACGATGAGTTCAAGGATCGCTGAAATTAGTAAGACAAAACGGTGCTTGCCAAATACTCTCATCAATGAAGCGTGGATAACATAAACAGTGGGATTTCTAACAATTACGAAGGTTTGTGTCATGTTTAATCTCCTACAGAAAATATATCAAAACCAAAAATATATATTTTTTCTTCATCTTTTTCCATTTTCACGCACAAAAGAGGTCCAGGGAGCCACTGGGCGGCGCTAAAGAGCCGCAGGTTGCTGAGCCCCGCTTCAGGGGGTAAGTGAAGAAAAATTAAAAATAGCGTGACTACATTGATGTCTGAACGTCATAGTTATGCAGTACGCTTGAATGCCTCATCAAGTGAACTGCACAGGGCACAGTGCTTGTTGATCCTGCACAGACGCGAAGAACAGAAAATAAATTACTCATGTTCTTAAATAATTACAATACTCCTGGTACTGGCAGGTGATAACGTTTTCACAGTAAAATATTTTATTGTGTTATAATCATGTTTTGTTCTGTTAGTTTGACTACCTCAGTTCTGTTTTCAGCACCCCTGGGTTTGTGTTTTGGTTTCTATGGGTGCTGATTAGTTTCACCTGCCTCTGATTAGTGTTCGGGACGCTTACCTGCTCCTGGGCACTAATCAGAGAGCTACTTATTCCTGTTTTTCGCCACAATCAGTTTGGCTTCCTTGTTTGCACTACGCAACATTTAACAACGTCTATTTTGGATTCCTATGCCTGTTTGTATGCTAAGCTTTCGCACTAGCCTTTTCCTTAGCTTTGCCTCTCGTGCTATCGGCACGCTTGTTTTTGGTTTTCTGCATTTCCTGCACATTGCCTCCGGAGTTTCCTGCTGCATCTTGGGAGAACGACCCGCGCATAACCATGTGACCTCGTCGTTACATATTGTGTGCTTACTGGGCCTGATCGTTCAATGAATCGAACGATCAATTGAAATAAATAGAAAACATTGCCATTTTCAAAACTTAACCGCACCGTTGTTCAGCGAAATTAAGCGGACTTTTACAGGATCTCGCGAATCCGTGCATAATCATGTGATGAGGTAAACACTGAAATAAATACTGCGGAACGTCTCGAGCTTTGCCGTCCATCAGTACCCCCAAGGCGGGCGCGTCCTAGAACTTGATTTGACTCGTGGAAAAGACGACAGCTTTGACTTGCAGAAGGCAAGGCAAGGCAAGGCAACTTTATTTGTATAGCGCTTTTCATACACAAGGCAGACTCAAAGTGCTTCACAGACAACAAAGTGAAATGAAAGAAAATAAAAGCAAAATTAAAATGCAGACAATGAAAATAAAAACAGTGCGGACGTTAAAAGTTAAAAGATTAAAAGATTTAGCTGAAAGCTAAGGTGAACATAAAAGTCTTCAGTCTAGTTTTAAAAGTAGTCAGAGTTGGGGAAAGTCTGACATCTTCAGGAAGTTTATCCAGCTATTTGTTGCAGAGTGACTGAATGATGCTCTCCCTTGATTTGAGTTTACTCTGGGAACCGCTAACAGATTGGTCTCAGAAGAGCTTAGTGATCTAGAGGGCTTATATAGTGGGAGCATATCAGTAATATACTTGGGCCCTAGACCATGTAGTGATTTATATGTGAGCAGGAGGATTTTGAAATCAATTCTCTGATGTACAGGGAGCCAATGTAAGGATTTAAGAATTGGTGTAATGTGCGACAACTTTATTTATTTTTTACAACAACAACAGTAGCAGCATCTTTGGCGAGTATTGTAGACACACACAATTCCCATGAACCACGCTCCTGCTACCCTGGCCCCTGTATGAGCTGGCATTTGACACTGCTATACAGGTACCTGGGTTATGCCTGTATAGCAGGGGTAGGGAACCTATGGCTCGCGAGCCAGATGTGGCTCTTTTGATGACTGCATCTGGCTCTCAGATAAATCTTAGCTGACATTGCTTAACACGATAAGTAATGAATAATTCCGCTGGAAATCACAGTGTTAAAAATAACGTTCAAAATATAAAACATTGTCGTGCATTTTAATCCATCCATCCGTTTACTACCGCACCTGTTCAAGGTTGCCGGTGGCTCAGCCAATCCCAGCTGTCCTTCGGGGTAATGGTAGGAAGTATTTTATTTATTATTGGTTAGCTTCAGAATAACAATTTTATTAAAAATAAGAGACTTATTATGCTCTAAAAATGTTGGTTTTACTTAAAAATGCACACATTTAGTTGTATTCAGTGTTAAAAAATATTATATGGCTCTCACGGAAATACATTTTAAAATATTTGGCTTTCCTGGCTCTCTCGGCCAAAAAGGTTCCCGACCCCTGCTGTATAGGATTCTTTAATTTTTGACCTCCAGAATCAGCATTTGGGTAGACGAGGTGAAATCACATCTGAAAACCTTTGACAAGTTGACTTCATGCTCGTCCTCGTCCATTAGGAGGTTTAAAAGTGTAAAATACGAGCCAATATTTAATTTGAAAGTAATACGGATCATTAATTTTGTGTTAGTCTAAATCAGGGGTCGGGAACCTTTTTGGCCGAGAGAGCCAGGAAAGCCAAAAATATTTTAAAATGTATTTCCGTGAGAGCCAAAAAATATTTTTTAACACTGAATACAACTAAATGTGTGCATTTTTAAGTAAAACCAACATTTTTAGAGTATAAAAAGTATCTTATTATTTTAAATAACATTGTTATTCTGAAGCTAACCAATAATAAATAAAATACTTCTTACCATTACCCCGAAGGACAGCTGGGATTGGCTGAGCCACCGGCAACCTTGAACAGGTGCGGTAGAAAACGGATGGATGGATTAAAATGCATGACAATGTTTTATATTTTGAACGTTATTTTTAACACTGTGATTTCCAGCGGAATTATTCATTACTTATTGTGTTAAGCCAGGGGTCGGCAACCCAAAATGTTGAAAGAGCCATATTGGACCAAAAATACAAAAACAAATCTGTCTGGAGCCGCAAAAAATTAAAAGCCATATTACATACAGATAGTGTGTCATGAGATATACATTGAATTAAGATGACTTGAAGGAAACCAAATGACCTCAAATATAGCTACAAATGAGGCATAATGATGCAATATGTACAAATAGCTAGCCTAAATAGCATGTTAGCATCGATTAGCTAGCATTAATGCAGTGACCAAATATGTCTGAATAGCACTCCACACAAGTCAATAACATCAACAAAACTCACCTTTGTGCCTTCACGCACAACGTTAACAGTGTGGTGGACAAAATGAGACAGAAAAAGAAGTGGCATAAAACACGTCCTAGAAAGTCGGAGAAAGTTATACATTTAAACAAACTGCGGTGAGTTCAAGGACCGCCAAAATTAGTCGGACAAAACGGCGCTCGCCAAATACTCGAATCATTGAGGCATGTTTAATATAAACAGTGTGCTTTATAACAATTAGGGAGGTTTGTGCGATGTTTTTCCTCCTACAGAAACCATATTAAAACAAAAAATATATTTTTTCCCCTCATCTTTTTCCATTTTTAATACATTTTTGAAAAGCTCCAGAGAGCCACTAGGGCGGCGCTAAAGAGCCGCATGCGGCTCTAGAGCCGCGGGTTGCCGACCCCTGTGTTAAGCAATGTCAGCTAAGATTTATCTGAGAGCCAGATGCAGTCATCAAAAGAGCCACATCTGGCTCGCGAGCCATAGGCTCCCTACCCCTGGTCTAAATTGAACCGCGGCGACCGACAAAAAAAGAAGCCCTGCCTAGATTTAGCGACATGGTGGTGACGTTCCGCAGGCGCTGGAAATTGACACATTAACTTGAATAAAAACGTAAAGATGGCGTTTCCATCCTGTGGAAATCAGGGATTAGTCTCTTGTTTTCAAACACGGTGCACAAGTGTTTACTCTGTGTATCGCTGTCAGCATCAAAGCGTGTTTATTTAATAGCAGAATTAAATGACCAGAGTGAATCCTCTTGTCAATCATCCACAGCCTTTGTCTCGGTGTATGCAGGCGGGACCGCTAGCTTACGTACACAAGATGCACGGACTATGAGCCTCTCTATTCGCTACCTACTATTGAGAAGCACCACAAGGTAAAAAGAATTAGGGGGAAAAACAATCATTGCATGGCCATATTTCCATAGCATGTATGTAGCTGAGCCGCATCAGAGTGGTCAAGGAGCCGCATGCGGCTCCGGAGCCGCGGGTTGCCGACCCCTGGTTTAGGACAATGAACTTTTTGTTTACCTTCCATTTACAATGGTAAAAATAATGACAAATCAAGTTTTTTTTTTTCATTTTAAGGGGTTACTTGATTTATTAGTATTACTTAATATAATTACATGGTTGAGTAAGTTGGTCTAAACATATTGCTGTCATTAATATTGTTTTGTGGCAATAATTTGTCGTAAAATACATCGTCCAGCAAAATTTGTTATCGGACCAGGCCTAGTGCTTACAGACACTTGTTTGTTTTTAAGTCTGCAGGAGTAGGAAATACCTAAAGCGGTATGCAACGGAAAAGTTTGGGAATCAATGCATGTATACCAAAATTACACACCAAAAATAAAACATCTCTGTAGATAATATTATTGCCTTTAAGCTGAATACAGAAAAGAAAAGACATGACGAAATAAACAATTTATAGTTATTTTAATTTGATAGAGTAATGGCTTCACAACCATCTAGCAAAGTGGTGTTTTGGTGATACAACCTTACTGTACTCCGCTTTGGAGGAAAATTACATGTCTTGTTCAAGTGTTCAACATATGCTGTACAAAAACCACATAAGAGTTAGTGCTAAATATACTGCAGTCTCAACATATTATTATACACCAAACATTTGATGGAGAAGGATAGGAAGGTTCTTTAATTTAAAAAAGAGCCGCCTCAAAGCGTTTCTACTGCTGTTTGTAAAAGAAAGAAAGAACTACTCTTAGGTCGCTCAGTACAGTAACACAAATATATTTGTGCAGAAGACAGTCCTTGCAGGATTACCGTATTTTTCGGACTATAAGTCGCAGTTCTTTTCATAGTGCGACTTATAGTCAGGAGCGACTTATGTGTGAAATTATTAACACATTACCGTAAAATATCGAATAATATTATTTAGCTCATTCACGTAAGAGACTACACGTATAATATTTCATCCGATTTAGCGATTAGGAGTGACAGATTGTTTGGTAAACGTATAGCATGTTCTATATGTTAGTTATTTGAATGACTCTTACCATAATATGTTACGTTAACATACCAGGCACGTTCTCAGTTGGTTATTTATGCGTCATATAACGTACACTTATTCAGCCTGTTGTTGACTATTCTTTATTTATTTTAAATTGCCTTTCAAATGTCTATTCTTGGTGTTGTGTTTTATCAAATAAATGTCCCCAAAAAATGCGACTTATACTCCAGTGCGACTTATAAATGTTTTTTCCCTTCTTTATTATGCATTTTTGGCCGGTGCGACTTATACTTTGGAGCGACTTATACTCCGAAAAATACGGTACACAGACTTTTTTTGGTGAATGTTGCTGAATAAAAAGTGCCTTTAAAATGTTGTGGCAGCGGTTTAAGGCTAATTGTTTTCAATAACATTGCATCAGCTTGTAATTTTATGTATTTATTAAAAATGTTTTAAGAGTTCATCAACCTCAAAAGGCATAGGATTTCTACACATTTTTGTATTTGTTTATTTGAAGGACAATGTGCAGTTACATTAAGAAGATGGTTGCACCAGATTTAGCACCATGATAATTTCCATCTGCAGTCCTTTTATGGTGCATCTAACATCCACAATAAAATTACACAGGATTGAAAATACACAATATTAAAATTACATAATGATACAAAATTTAAAATACAAGTACAATACATAGAGGGTATGTGAATTACAAATCAGTGGGCGGTCAAGTTTCAGTATTTTAGCAGCTTCATTTAAAGTGCAGAAGTATATAAAGTGCAGCAGGTTTTATCAAAGTCCACATACAGTGCAGTAGCCATCAGATGGTACCCATAAGGGTATTATTCAATAGCCATATATCCCATTGATATTGCATACATAAAAAAGTTTGCGATGTTACAAGATTGGAATGGTACTCTGGTGGCCATTAGACTACTCCCGCCAGGGTATCATCTGATGGTCAACTGCCTGCCGGGTATTGCTAATGTGAGCAGGACTCGTGGTCTAAAAGCCAGTCTTTGACTGCTTGTGAGAAGCCGTGAAAACTAGAGTTGTTCTTTAGATTGTCTGGGAGACCATTCCATTATCTGATGCCTTGATATGAAAAGGCTGATTAGGAGAAGGTAGACTTTCTTTTTGGAACATTACAGTCACCCTTGGATACAGACCTTAACACTCTGCTTGTTAATTGCGAGCGTAGCTGTACAATAAAATGTGTTTTATTTGTTCTATTACAGTACAACAGTGTAGCGAAACCTCACTTATAAATAGAAACTAAAAGACAGTAAAAGCACATCACTCCCAGAGTGGTGTATGGAGTATGAATAACTCGGTTTCAGGCGATCTCCTCAATGATTGATCAAATGGCACTCAAGTAAATACAGGTTGCCATGACTACTAGCAACTTCGAGCTGATGCTATGTGTTTGCGTAGCTTTCTCGTTACTTTTTCGCTGTGTAAAATTGCAAGGGGTTGCTCCACCCGCCATAATTGTGGAAAGCTTGTACAAACTCAGTTTCCATATGAGTTGGGAAATTGTGTAAGATGTAAATATAAACGGAATACAATGATTTGCAAATCCTTTTCAACCCATAATCAAATATCTACAAAGACAAGATATTTGATGTTCAAACTAATAAACTTTATTTTTTTTTGCAAATAATAATTAACTATGAATTTCATGGCTGCAACACGTGCCAAAGTAGTTGGGAAAGGGCATGTTCACCACTGTGTTACATGGCCTTTCCTTTTAACAACACTCAGTAAACGTTTGGGAACTGAGGAGACACATTTTTTAAGCTTCTCAGGTGGAATTATTTCCCATTCTTGCTTGATGTACAGCTTAAGTTGTTCAACAGTCCGGGGGTCTCCGTTGCGGTATTTTAGGCTTCATAATGCGCCACACATTTTCAATGGGAGACAGGTCTGGACTACAGGCAGGCCAGTCGAGTACCCGCACTCTTTTACTATGAAGCCACGTTGATGTAACACGTGGCTTGGCATTGTCTTGCTGAAATAAGCATGGTAACGTTGCTTGGATGGCAACATATGTTGCTCCAAAACCTGTATGTACCTTTCAGCATTAATGGCGCCTTCACAGATGTGTAAGTTACCCATGTCTCGGGCACTAATACACCCCCATACCATCACAAATGCTGGCTTTTCAACTTTGCGCCTATAACAATTCGGATGGTTCTTTTCCTCTTTGGTCCGGAGGACACGACGTCCACAGTTTCCAAAAACAATTTGAAATGTGGACTCGTCAGACCACAGAACACTTTTCCACTTTGTATCAGTCCATCTTAGATGAGCTCAGGCCCAGCAAAGCTGACGGCGTTTCTGGGTGTTGTTGATAAACGGTTTTCGCCTTGCATAGGAGAGTTTTAACTTGCACTTACAGATGTAGCGACCAACTGTAGTTACTGACAGTGGGTTTCTGAAGTGTTCCTGAGCCCAATTGGTGATATCCTTTACACACTGATGTCGCTTGTTGATGCAGTACAGCCTGAGGGATCGAAGGTCACGGGCTTAGCTGCTTACGTGCAGTGATTTCTCCAGATTCTCTGAACCCTTTGATGATATTACGGACTGTAGATGGTGAAATCCCTAAATTCCTTGCAATAGCTGGTTGAAAAAGATTTTTCTTAAACTGTTCAATAATTTGCTCACACATTTGTTGACAAAGTGGTGAGCCTCGCCCCATCCTTGTTTGTGAATGACTGAGCATTTCATGGAATCTACTTTTATACCCAATCATGGCACCCACCTGTTATCAATTTGCTTGTTCACCTGTGGGATGTTCCAAATAAGTGTTTGATGAGCATTCCTCAACTTTATCAGTATTTATTGCCACCTTTCCCAACTTCTTTGTCACATGTTGCTGGCCACAAATTCTAAAGTTAATGAGTATTTGCAAAAAAAAAAAGTTTATCAGTTTGAACATCAAATATGTTGTCTTTGTAGCATATTCAACTGAATATGGGTTGAAAATCATTTGCAAATCATTGTATTCCGTTTATATTTACATCTAACACAATTTCCCAACTCATATGGAAACGGGGTTTGTACATTGCTTTCCCCACAACCCATAAAGAAAACAAGTATGGGAAGTAAAAAACACTGGAGAGCCACAGATTACAGCGTTTTCTGCCAAGTACAATTACGACACAGTCTGTTTGATAAAAACAATCTTTGAATCTCAGTAAAACCAAAATAAGGCAATTCGGTAGCAACAGAAGAGAAAGTCAAACACAAATACAAATAGATGGACATTGAATAAGTGAAATAAATACAATTTTGGGTGTAATAATAGATGAGAAAATAAACTACCGTAATTTCCGGACTATAAGCCGCTACTTTTTCCCCTCGTTCTGGTCCCTGCGGCTTATACAAGGGTGCGGCTTATTTACGGCCTGTTCTTCTCCGACACCGACGAAGAGGATTTCGGTGGTTTTAGTACGCAGGAGGAAGACGATGACACAATGATTAAAGACTGACTTTTCATATACCGGTAGGCTGGTTATTTTGATAACGTACAGGTGAGCACTTTGTATTACTTTGCACCGTTGTATTATTTGTACTCTGCACGAATGCTGTTCGCCATGTCAAAGATGTGAAAGTTTGATTGAATGATTGAAAGATTTATTGTTAATAAATGGGACGCTTTGCGTTCCCAAACAGTCATCTCTGTCCCGACAATCCCCTCCGTGGTAGCAGGAACCCCTATATACTACGGTAATTACACATCAAAACCCTGCGGCTTATAGTCGGGTGCGGCTTATATATGGAGCAATCTGTATGTTCCCCTAAATGTAGCTGGTGCGGCTTATAGTCAGGTGCGGCTTATAGTCCGGAAATTACGGTAGAAATCTAAAAAAAAAAAAAATACAACAAAGTGGCAAGAAATACGTCAATAATTAATAAAGCAAAACATGTTCTGGACCAAAAATCACTCCATATTCTCTACTGCTGCCATATAAAGTTAAAGTTAAATTAAAGTACCACTGATAGTCACACACACAATAGGTGTGGTGAAATTATCTTCTGCATTTGACCCATCCCCTTGTTCCACCCCACGGGAGGTGAGGAGAGCAGTGAGCAACAGCGGTGGCTGCGCTCGAGAATAATTTTTGTGATTTAACCCCCAATTCCAACCCTTGATGCTGAGTGCCAAACAGGGAGGTAATGGTGTTTTATAGTCTTTGGTATGACTTGGCCGGGGTTTGAACTCACGACCTACCGATCTGAGGGCGGACACTCTAACCACAAGGCCACTGAGCAGGTTTTCTATATTCTATATTCTCTAACAGTGTTACCATAGCTGAGTTATTGTGGAGAAAAATGGGGAAATAAATAGAAAAGTACTCGTATTCATGAAGCATGTTAAAAAAAGAAAGATTAGTTAGAATAATACATAATGAGTGACACTGTACATACAGTGATTACAAATACATTGGAGGCAGCCACCACAGTTGACATACTTTTTGAATTGAATTATATTTATATAGCGCTTTTCTCTAGTGACTCAAAGCGCTTTTACATAGTGAAACCCAATATCTAAGTTACATTTAAACCAGTGTGGGTGGCACTGGGAGCAGGTGGGTAAAGTGTCTTGCCCAAGGACACAGCGGCAGTGACTAGGATGGCGGAAGCGGGGATTGAACCTGTAACCCTCAAGTTGCTGGCACGGCCACTCTACCAACCGAGCTATACCGCCCCACTTCACACACAAGTCATAATTTCTCCGTGATTGTTGGTCCAAAGCTAATAAAGATTTGGGCAAAATGAGGGTAATGGTATTTTTTGGGTCGTTCTGTTTATTACACCGTTGTGTGCACGTTAGAGTAACTGGCGGTCACTAAACTCTGGTAGAATGCGTCAAATATGGCCACAAAATTATACTTTGAAGAAATAAAAGCATGTTTACAGTACAGGACAAAAGTTTGGACACACCTTCTCATTCAATGCGTTTTTTAAATTTTCGTAACTATTTACATTGTAGATTGTCACTGAACGCATCAAAACTATGAATGAAAACATGTGGAGTTATGTACTTAACAAAAAAAAGTTTATTCGAAATAGCCACCCTTTGCTCTGATTACTGCTTTGCACACTCTTGGCATTCTCTCGATGAACTTCAAGAGGTAGTCACCTGAAATGGTTTTCACTTCACAGGTGTGCTTGAAGCTCAAGAGTGTGCAAAACAGTAATCAGAGCAAAGGGTGGCTATTTTGAAGAAACTAGAATACAAAACATGTTTTCAGTTATTTCACCTTTTTTTGTTAATAATATAACTTCACATGTGTTCATTCATAGTTTTGATGCCTTCAGTGACAATCTACATAGTTATGAAAATAAAGAAAATGCATTGAATGAGAAGGCGTATCCAAACTTTTGGCCTGTACTGTATATAAATATAGTTTATATAAAGACGTATTACTTTTTTTCTTTTCATCAGAAAAAGGGTACTAACTATAAAACGACAGCAATTACAGGCATCCGTGCACTGCCACGTAGATCCTTGTTAACAGTCATGGCGCCTGTTTTTTAGTTGGTTTTTGTACACCACTCTGATCACGGTCTCAAATCTTACAGTCCAACTACTGTCTTATAAAATCAAACACCACCAAAGTTTCTCTATTGTCTGTTGTCAACAAGTTGCAGACATTATCGGTGTATGTTTTACAGTTAAAAAGTGCTTGTTGAACGTTTCATTTGGGTTTAAACACATTGCACGTCATTTGCCCCCACTTTCATTGAGAACGTTGGGGAACTGTTGAGTGGGATTCATAGCTGTGATTCTTATTGGTAGATGAGAAACGATCAGAGATTATCATTGATAAACAAACAAAATCTTTGATTCGACAGTTTTGTCATGATCAATGAATCGATCGTAACTGAACTATTGAGATAGTCTAAGTAATGCCTCTATCTGAGCAGCCTTCATCAGTTTATGCTCACATATTTAGATGGAACAGCTCTGGTCTGAGGTCATGGTAAAAGATCCAGAGTAGTTATCCTGTACAAGAGGGGATGAGCCCAGACAAGGAAGGTGTTGCTTTATTGTTGTTGTTAAGATACAATGAAGTGAGACCTATGCCAGCACAACAACAGTCATTGGGATGCAATCACCCTCGTTATCATTCTATTAAGTTGTTTTAATGGTCTAGAGCAGTGGTCCCCAACCTTTTTGTAGCTGGGGACCGGTCAACGCTTGAAAATTTGTCCCACGGACCGGGGAGGGGGGGGGGATTTTTTTGTTTTTTTTCATAAAGAAATACTATCCTGTGTGCTTACGGATTGTATCCCTGCAGACTGTATTGATCTATATTGACATACACATACACAATATGTATATAATGTGTTTTTTATGTTGATTTAATTTAAAAAAAAAAAAATAAAATAAAATTTTTTTTTTTAATTAATTTCTTGCGCGGCCCGGTACCAATCGGTCCGGTGGTTGGGGACCACTGGTCTACAGGGCACCCGAAACCAAAAGTGTCTGTGTCCTCTTGTTACTTGTTTGAGGCTAATTTATCGAATCTCTAAGGGAGGGAAGCAGAGACAGCATTGTATTGATAAGACATTGGGCGTTAGTGTTTGAGCGCTGCTCAGGGACAATTTCGATCAGGGAAAATTACGACGATCGGCCAAAATGTGCGATAAAATTGCAAGTATTGAACAAAGTTACGAAGCTGCACATAAATCGAAGGGTATGGTTGAATTTGCGTGAAATGGCACAATTTAAACATCAATTATTCCTGGAGGGTCTGAAAAGAGTTAAAGAGTCTAAATAGACGCATTAAGAGAAAATACACTGTGCTCCATATGTATATTCAAAATTACATTAAATTCCAGACTATAGGCACTACTTTTTTCCTCCGCTTTGAAACCAGCGGCTTATAAAACGATGCGGCTAGTTTATGGATTTTTCTTTGCTGACAGCCGTAATTCGAATAGTTTTCATTAAACACATGCAAAGACTATGAAATGGTGTGTTATTGTTTGTGCTATGGCGTCATCTTTTGGACAAAGTTCGTTCAGTGCAAGCGCTGCTGGGTGAATGCCTACTGTGTTTCCTGCTGTTTAAAGGCCTACTGAAATGATTTTTTAAAATTTAAACGGGGATAGCAGATCCATTCTATGTGTCATACTTGATCATTTCGCGATATTGCCATATTTTTGCTGAAAGGATTTAGTATAGAACGACGATAAAGTTTGCAACTTTTGGTCGCTGATAAAAAAAAGCCTTGCCTATACCGGAAGTAGCGTGACGTCACAGGAGGAAGGATTCCTCACAATTCCCCGTTGTTTACAATGGAGCGAGAGAGATTCGGACGGAGAAAGCGACGATTACCTCATTAATTTGAGCGAGGATGAAAGATTTGTGGATGAGGAACGTTAGAGTGAAGGACTAGAGAGGCAGCGAAGGGTGTATCTTATTTCGCTCTGACCGTAACTTAGGTACAAGGTCTCATTGGATTCCACACACTCTCCTTTTTCTATTGTGGATAACGGATTTGTATTTTAAAACACCTCGGATACTATATCCTCTTGAAAATGAGAGTCGAGAACGCGAAATGGACATTCACAGTGACTTTTATCTCCATGACAATACATCGTTGACGCATCTCAGCTACGGAGCTAACGTGATAGCATCGGGCTCAAATGCAGATAGAAACAAAATTAAAATAAACCCTGACTGGAAGGATAGACAGAAGATCAACAATACTATTAAACCATGAACATGTAAATACACGGTTAATAATTTCCAGCTTGGCGAAGCTTAACAATTGAAGCTAACTATGGAGCGGCGGCGGCGGCCGTTGTTGTAGCTTTCGACGACACCCCGGCCGCCATCAGAGTCGGCAAGAAACATATATTTCCCCAAAGTTACGTACGTGACATGCACATAGCGACACGCACGTACGGGCAAGCGATCAAATGTTTGGAAGCCAAAGCTGTACTCACGGTAGTGCGTCTGCTATCCAGCTCAAACACAACACAACCTCCTGGTTTTGGTGTTGCTACAGCCAGCCGCTAATACACCGATCGCACCTACAACTTTCTTCTTTGCAGTCTCCATTGTCCATTAAACAAATTGCAAAAGATTCACCAACACAGATGTCCAGAATACTGTGGAATTGTTCAATGAAAACAGAGCAGTTTGTATGCTGACACATTGGGTATGAATACTTCCGTTGCCGTCGTGACGTCACGCGCATACATCATCATACAAAGACGTTTCCAACCGGAAGTTTAGCGGGAAATTTAAAATTGCACTTTATAAGTTAACCCGGCCGTATTGGCATGTGTTGCAATGTTAAGATTTCATCATTGATATATAAACTATCAGACTGCGTGGTCGGTAGTAGTGGGTTTCAGAAGGCCTTTAAAGCTTTCAACCGGAAGTACAAGTGTCGTTTTGTCTTCTAATCGTTCATATGGTTCTACTCGTATGGGTTCTTTATTCATCACTCCAAGTTTTACACTATTACTAAACAATTCTTACTTACTAAAACGTCCCATGTGTGATGTCTGTAGGAGTGTTTTCATGCATATTTGTACATGCTATCGTAATGTAATAAAGCTAGCGTCGCTAGCATTAGCTAGTATGCTAACACGTTTACAAGTGTCTGTGTTAGTATCATTACCTTACAAGGGCATTCTTTTTGTATTGTTTCAGTTTCACAAATCCCTCAGTAAATTCAACAAGACGTCTCCATGGAGTTAGTGAGTCTGTTTAGCTGTTTGGAGAGCGAGATTCCACAGCTAGTGGTTCCCCAACGATGACGTCTGTTTTGTTTGATTAGCCGTTTTACTGTTGTGTTACAGACACCGTTTGGAAACAATTAAGGTATGTGAATAAACATTTAGGAAATATTTCTGTGTAAATAGCTCACCTCACAACATATATTTCTGCGGTAAGGCTAATACATGGGAAACAAAAAAAATCTAAAATTTAGTGGGTGCAGCTTATATACCTGTGCGTTCAATAGTCCAATAAATACGGTATAATACTTTAGGAGGAGAGCACTCGGAGCAATTTTAAATCAGTAGTGCAAAAAGTTTCATCCGTCTTGTTAACCAAAGCAACACGTATTCTACAAGTGGGACAGAAATGAAGCTGCAAGTGGAATAGTGTGTATAACAGCATCAAACTATGTTAACACATGAGCACAGATTCAATGTGCTCCATTCGTGTGCTGAAATTTAAAAATAATGCATTTTCAGAGAAAATGTGTAATTTCAGCTGACAGAGCATAATCTGTGTCAGTATCCTCTTTTTAGATAAATGACAAGAGCTCTTTGTGTCACAGAGGTCTTGTGATTCAGCAATGAGAGCGGCGAGTCAGTAAAAGGCCAGCCGAGCATAAGTCACACAAGCACATTAACAGTCTGCTGAAAAGAAAACATGCCCTCAGAGTGGCAGTATATTGTTTCCTGAATATCACAGCACAAATGAAATGCTATATACAATAACATTTCTGTCATAAATTACATGAAAAATTCAAAGGGCAGTTTGACTTAATGACTCTTTTATACCGTTTTTATGTTAATGCATGCATCATCTGTGCGTGTCTGAAAAAACAAAAAAATAAACAACAACAAAAGACAAACAGAAAACTCACAAAAGCAATGATGATTGAGTATTAGTCGTTCTGCTTTTTCTGTGTCAATAACCTAAACCAGGGGTCACCAACGCGGTGCCCGCGGGCACCAGGTCGCCCGTAAGGACCAGATGAGTCGCCCGCGGGCCTGTTCTAAAACATAAAAATAAAATAAAAAAAAAATTTTTAAATTTGTATTTTTTATTTTTTTTAAATTAAATCTACATAGAAAAAACACAAGATACACTTTCAATCAGTGCATCAACCCAAACAACCTCCCCCATGCACACTCATCCACACCCACTCACACAAAAGGGGTTATTTCTTTCTGCTACCAATATTCTGGTTCCCACAACATAGACAACACATCTGCAAGGGACACAGTCCCTGAAGCACACATGATTGTATAGGCTGCTGGTCCACTAACATTTTCATTAATTACTATTTTTTATGTAATTATTTTTATATTGTTTTACTTTCTTTTTTATCCAAGAAAATGTTTTTTATTTATTTATCTTATTTTATTTTATTTTTTTAAAAAAGGGCCTTATCTTCAACAGACCAGGTTGTCAATGAAATTAGATTTGTTTAAAGGGTTTTTTAAACCAGGCCCAGTCCAGATAATGTCCAAGTCGGACTCAGCAACACACACCTTCATTCATGTACACAGAAAAAAATTAGGGAACACAACAGATTGCATATAATTTATAAACACAATTACATTTTCAAAATAAGCATTTATGTACAGTCCAGATTATGTCCAGGTCACTCAAATTAGGGAACACAACAACAGATATCATATAATCTATAAACATAATTATACTTTCAAAATAAGCCTTTGAGGACTTCTCATCTTTTTTTTTAATGTTTTTTGGCATCATTATCGTTTTCAACCATGTAACTTTCTAAAATTAGAAAATACTGAATACATGTTTTAAAGAAAGTAATACTAAGTGAATATCTGTTTTTGGCCTTAAAAATAAACATTTTACCGAGTACTATAATTAAATTGACTAAATCATGATTGTCAATGAACTCTCCTAAAATAACAGAAACCACATTAAGCTTCATAAACAAACCAATCCTTAAACACATTTTTTCAACTTCCACCCAAAACAAAGACACAATATGACAATACCAAAACAAATGCAGGGTGGATTCAGGCTCCTGACAACAAAATCGGCAATCATCTGACTCTGTCATATTCCATAATTTTAACATTTTCCCTGTGGGTAAGAAGTTATAAATAATTTTAATTTGAAAATAACGATTTTGCACATCGATAGTGGTTTTATAGATTAGTTTGAATATGGCATCCCATGGCAACGGGCAGTCAAAAAAGTCCTCCCATTTTCCATTTGTGTTGTATGAGGCAGCCTTTAAAGATTTCTTTATTAAATAAAAATTATATATTTTTCTATTTATTTTAGTTCCTTTTTGCCAACTAGAATATCTTATTAGAGGTTTACAAACTAATAATTTAGTAGTTCCATAATTAATTATTTGTTTCCATCTTTTCCCAATTACTCCAGTTAGTTGATAAAATGAAAAGCTTGAGCAAGCATCACCATACATAGCTCTAAATTCATCATACTTCATAATTTTACCATTCTCATTGATAATATCATTGACAAAAATGATTCCTCTTTCAAACATATTTTTCCAAAAGAAAGGCTTTCCATCTATTACAATATTAGAGTTCATCCATATTAACTGCTGCAAAATATCGTCTCTTTTTTCTGGCACATAAAATTGAAAACACCACTATGAGTGGATTGTTTCCTTTATGAACCCCGCCATGTTTCCCAGCAGACTCTCTGGGAGGGGATCACTTGTAAAAAAGGATACAATTTCTTTTGATACAGTACATGTTTTTTGTCCAACAGGACATTTGTGTACCACTCAATGTTTAAATACATCTTTGGAACAATTGATGCTTTTAAAGACAGACACATAGCTTCAAGGTTGAGAAGTTTCAGGCCCCCATATTCATACTCTTTGTACAAAACATTTCTTTTAATCTTTTCTGGTTTGCCGTTCCAGACAAAATCGAAGACCCTCTGCTCATAAATCTTAAAAAAGTTTTGTGATGGAGCTGGTAATGACAAAAACAAATAAATAAATTGAGGAATAATTAACGAGTTGGCAATACACATTTTACCATACAAGGTTAGGGATTTCCCTTTCCATAATTGCATAATTTTGTCCAGCTTTCTTAGTCGATTATCATAATTTACTGAGCCTAGATCTTCCAGATTTTCTGGGACAACAACACCAAGTATGTTAACTGGTCCATCTGTCCACAAAACAGGCACTTTGCATTCCATTCGAAAGGACGTTCCCTTTAGATTTCCGATCCTTAACATTTTACATTTATCATAATTAAGCTTAAGGCCAGATTGCTGTGAAAATATGTCCAAAAGATTAAGAAGGTTCCGCAAACAATGAGGAAAAATCTTATCTTTGTGAATCAGCCTTTTCTGACATGAACTTCATCAACAACAAACACAGAACACGCCTCACTGATGCACATCTGCAAGACTCACTCAGAGTTGCAGTGTCAAGTTACACACCAGAGTACAACACACTAGTAACAGCATGCAATGCCAGGCTTCCCACTAACTGACAAAGAAACAGATAACAGATTTGGTGTCCAGTTCAAAGTGTGACATGATTTAAAAATTTGAGAGTTTACTTTTGTATTTTACATGAGTTATTATTTGTACAAACATGGTGCAAAGTAATTCATGATTTGTTAAAAAATGTTAGTGGCTAGCTAGTTAAAATGGGATATTGTGATTTCACAAGACTGTCTTAGAAGTGATCATTTGAAAATGTTCAATTTGAAAAATGTGCACTTAGAGAAAATATAAAAATAAAGTGTTGCATATTGATATTTATCTATTTCTATATATATTTATTGTGAGAAATCATTAAGATGATCAGTGTTTCCACAAAGATAAATATCATTAATTATTAATAATAACAGAGTTAAAGGTAAATTGAGCAAATTGGCTACTTCCGGCAATTTATTTAAGTGTGTATCTAACTGGTAGCCCTTCGCATTAATCAGTACCCAAGAAGTAGCCCTTGGTTTCAAAAAGGTTGGTGACCCCTGACCTAAACTAACTAATTAGTTTGCCAAGCAAATAAGATGTTTCTTGTGTTGAGAGAAAATTGGCATATTATAAATATGCTGTTTTAGTGTTGTCCCGATACCAATATTTTGGTACCGGTACCAAAATTATTTCGATACTTTTCAGTACTTTTCTGTACTTTTCTGTACTTTTCTAAATAAAGGGGACCACAAAAATTTGCATTATTGGCTTTATTTTAACCAAAAATCTTATGGTACATTAAACATATGTTTCTTATTGCAAGTCTGTCCTTAAATAGAAATAGTGAACATATAAGACAACTTGTCTTTTATTAGTAGTAAGCAAACAAAGTTTCCTAATTTGGCTGCTGACATATGCAGTTACATTTTGTGTCATTTTCCATTCTTTTTATTTTGTCAAAATTATTAAGGACAAGTGGTAGAAAATGAATTATTAATCTACTTGTCTACTGTTAATATCTGCTTACTTTCTCTTTTAACATGTTCTATCAACACTTCTGTTAAATGTAATAATCACTTATTATTCTGTTGTTTGATACTTTACATACATTTTTAAATGATACCACAAATTTGGGTATCAATCCGATACCAAGTTGTTACAGGATCATACATTGGTCATATTCAAAGTCCTCATGTGTCCAGGGACATATTTCCTGAGTTTATAAACATAATATTAATTTTAAAAAGACGAAAGAAGATGTTGTGGTGCCAAAAAATATCGACGTAATCATAGCAATATCAGACCGGTACTTTTCAGAGGTGGTATAGTACCGAATACGATTCATTAGTATCGCGGTACTATACTAATACCGGTATACTGTAAAACCCTATGCTGTTTAATATAAAGACCACATGACTACATAATAATAGTCATCCAAGCTCATACTGATGCACGTCTTTCAACACTCTGATGCTAATATGTTGATACTAATGTGTCTGATAACCTTGCTACTAACGTGAGATGCATGACATGAAAAAGGCAGCTGTGCAGCAGTATAATTGTGCATTTAGTGGAAATGGTTGTAACGACAGAAGACCACTGGTATGTAAAGACTATTGTTGGTTCTAATATTTAGTGAAAGATAGAAATACGGATTATTTACTAAGCATTGAACAATGTTTACTCTGAGTAACACAGGGTAACTAAAAAAACATAACCCGCAAATTTTTGAAAAAATGCATTTTTCTTCTTCTTTTTTTTAAGGTAGGTCGACTTTGTGTAGAAAATATCGGAACAATAGTCTTCCCCAGCATGTCTTGGTCAACCAAGGAAAACACATTTTGCCTGGACCTTTTTGCGTGGAAGCCAATTTCTCCAACACATCATACACTGTAGCAGAGTTGTACATTATACCGGTATTAGTATAGTACCGCCATACTAATGAATCATATTCGGTACTATACCGCCTCTGAAAAGTACCGGTCCTTGGTGGATCTACACCTAACATCCACTGTAATGATACCAACCACAATAGCGTATCTAGTCGATACTACTATGATTACGTCAATATTTTTTGGCATCACAACATCTTCTTTCGTTTTTAAAAAATGTATATTATGTTTATGAACTTGAATATGACCAATGTATGATCCTGTAACTACTTGGTATCGGATTGATACCCAATTTTGTGGTATCATCCAAAACTAATCTAAAGTATCAAACAACAGAAGAATAAGTGATTATTACATCTTAACAGAAGTGTAGATAGAACATGTTAAAAGAGAAAGTAAGCAGATATTAACAGAATTAATAGAATGAAGAATGACACAATATGTTACTGCATACGTCAGCAGCTAAATTAGGAGCCTTTGTTTGTTAACTTACTAATAAAAGACAAGTTGTCTAGTATGTTCACTATTTTATTTAAGGACAAACTTGCAATAAGAAACATATGTTTTTAATGTAGCCTAAGATTTGTTGTTAAACCTAGTGTTTGTGACAATCATTGGTACTTTAACTTTTAACTTTAACACTACCTTGTAGTGAACATTTTGGGCATCATAATCCATAAAAAACAAACTTTGGGACGAGATTTGGAAGTTCAGAGAGTATGGCACTGTGCAAAATCTTATTTCTCAAGCTCTTAGGGACACCTATTCTGGGTAAAGTATTGCATGGGTACAACCACGTATTTATAAAATCAAAAGGTGCCATATTTTGTTGCGTGTGACGTCAGGTTCTGTTGCAGAATAAACCCCGGCTCAAACACTTGGCGAGGAAACAATTACTCAAGCATCACTTAGAACGGACTCAGTCGGACTGCCTCTATGTAATGATGCAATTTTCAATGCCAACAAAGCAAGTATGCCTGATAGAAAACGCCCAAACATAAAGTAAGGCTCAACTTCTCCGAAATTCACTAGATTGATGCTAAATCAATTTGCTATATTCTGTACATGCTATTGATTAGCATTAGTGATTTTACGTGGTCATTTCAACAACTCCAAACTTGGTATAGGCAACTACAAGTAAGATGCACGTTACAAACATCTATCTAACATCTTGGGAATTGCAACTGCAAAGTGCAAATGAGACTCAGAAATTTAATAAGAAAAATAGATATACCAACTATCCCAGTAATCATAATCAGCTAAATATAAATGCAATATTAAAAAAAGGAAATTTTTTGTTAGAAACAATAACTTCTATAATCACACACAAGAGTACCAAAAATTGGTACCGTTGAGTAAAAGTGTTCTAGGAATCTGTACCATATCTGTTCAAATGTGAGAAGGTACCCATTCCTAGGTTGAAGGGTGAGTGCTAGGACAGAAAAGAACATGATGCTGTTCAGGACTCAGTGGGAAGAAAAAAAACATTACTTTTATGCAAAACAACCAACATAACTGAGTGATCACACACAGACTGAAATTTATGGTCAGCAAATTTGCTGGACCTTGGTAGGCTTTGATAAAATATGAAAGGGTTCTGTTATTTAGGAGGTCACACTGTATTTCAATTTGATTATTTTGAAAATATTTTGGAGTGGAGTTGATAAAAGGCGTCCTCGACAATCTTCTCACAGTTTTTAAGTTCAGGCAGGCTAAACTAAAAAAAATTACTAAATAATAACTTGACATGTAGAAACAATAAATACATTTCTCAATCTTACGTACCTCAGTATGCCCTGGCAGCGTTTCTCTCTCTGAGAGTGAATTAACACCATTTCCTCCGTTTTCATCTGTAGGTGAAACAGTTTGAGAAAAGCAAGAGAGAACTTTGTGTTAGTCTAAAAAAAAAAAAAATAATGTACAGTGTTCAACAAAACTAAACAACATTGCACTTGATTAATTTAATCAGTGTTATGTCACTTATTATAAAAGTCATCTGATTACACATCATGTTTGAAATCAGCTTGTTTCAGTGGCTTCATACTTCATGATTTACTTCATGATTGACACACGTCTGTAAATCCAGGCATGTCTATTTAGAAAAATGCAGTTTTTTTGCTCTATCATACAATTTTTATGCACACACTATATACAAAAAACAGTGCCTGAAAAGAATAATCAAAATGTATAGAAAAAGAAAAAGGAAAACACATTGACAAAATCCAAAACAAATGCACATTTTGGAAAACAAGGTCAAAGCTTCAAACCAAATCACATTTTACAGTGCTAATCCAACATCCAAATGATCAATCCAGTTAAATCCTCATTTATTGCTGTTAAATTTGTTCCGGGTCTGACTGTGGCAACTGAATTCCCGTTAAGTTCAGTATATTGAGACCTTTACTGTTCCTAATATACATAAACGACATGTCATCGGCATGCGACTGTGAATTGTTTTTGTTTGCGGATGACTCTGCCTTGCTGGTATCCGACAAGGACAAGTCACAGGTGGAGAAAATCCTCAGTGCTGAGCTTTGTAGAACTTGCACCTGGCTCGCTGACAACAAGCTATCCATACACTTGGGTAAAACGGAATCCATCCTGTTTGAGTCCCACATCAACCTTAAGAAAGTCAATGACTTCACTATAAAAGTGGGTGACATTGTTATCACCAGGAAAGATGAGGTCACCTACCTAGGTTCCATTCTAGAGGCTAACCTTTCCTGTGATAAAATGGCAACCAAGGTAATCAGAAAGGTTAAACAACGAATGAGATTTCTCTACAGAATCTCCTCTCTGGTCAACAAAAGCACCATGAGGATTCTGGCGGGAACTCTCGTTCAACCCTTTTTCGATTACGCATGCACCTCCTGGTACCCTAGCACCTCCAAAACCCTCAAATCTAAACTCCAAACATCTCAGAACAAGCTAGTCAGGTTACTTCTAGACCTCCACCCCAGATCCCACCTCACTCCTACCCACTTCTCCAAAGTGGGCTGGCTCAAGGTGGAGGACAGGGTTAAACAACTTGCACTGAGCCTAGTCTATAAAATCCACTACACTTCCCTGATACCGAAGTACATGTCAAACTACTTCCTTAACGTAAATGACCGCCATAACCACAACACCAGGGGGAGCTCCACTAACCACGTTAAACCCAGATTACGAACTAACAAAGGTCTTAACTCATTCTCTTTCTATGTCACATCAATGTGGAATGCGCTCCCAACAGGTATAAAAGAAAGGGCATCTCTATCCTCCTTCCAAACCACAATAAAAGTTCACCTCCAGGCAGCTACAACCCTTAACTAACACCCTCCCCATATTGCTAATAATCAAATGCTAATAATCAAATGTAAACAATCAAATGCAGATACTTTTTCTTATGCCTTCTGATCTCTCTCTCTCTCTCTCTCTATATCCACTACTTGCTGTCCATATCCTACCCCCCCCCCCCCCCCCCGATTGTAAATAACGTAAATAATTCAATGTGATTATCTTGTGTGATGACTGTATTATGATGATAGTATATATGATAGTATATATCTGTATCATGAATCAATTTAAGTGGACCCCGACTTAAACAAGTTGAAAAACTTATTCGGGTGGTACCATTTAGTGGTCAATTGTACAGAATATGTACTTCACTGTGCAACCTACTAATAAAAGTCTCAATCAATCAATCAATCAAGTTCAGTTCAGTTTCAGTTTATTTCGAACTATGTATCCTTTATTAAGGGTGTGACCATACACTCTTCTCACAAGGCAATATTGGGTTCACAAGAACAAGACGGAAATGTAACATTCATTTTGAGCACGGGCGCCGTGTATGATGGTAGAGGTCTAATTCCAAAGGCTTTTGCCTGGAATGTTTTTTTTTATTGGGCCTAGAATTCCTGACAGTAGCCACGACTATGACTGGAGAAGAGATTTTGACAAAAATGTGGCTGGGTCACAAAACAAGCAAGCAAGTGCACTTTGAAGTGTTTTATAACTTTGCATGCATGACCTATGTATGAGCTTTTAAATGGTGAACTTGTGTTAAAAATGTACCATAGTTCAAACAAAGTAAATCGAGTTGACCACCGTAAATTCCGGACTGTTAGCCGCTACTTTTTTTCTATGCTTTGTATACTGTGGCTTATAAAACGGTGCAGCTAATTTATGGATGTTTCTTCACTGAAGGCCGGCCAGTATGTAAAGTATAGTGGTTAGAGTGTCCGCCCTGAGATCGGTAGGTTGGAGTTCAAATCCCAGCCGAGTCATACCAAAGACTATAAAAATGGGACCCGTTTCCCTCCCTGCTTGGCACTCAGGATCAAGGGTTGGAGTTGGGGGTTAAATCACCAAAATGATTCCCGGGCGCGGCGCCGCTGCTGCCCACTGCTCCCCAAGGGGATGGGTCAAATGCAGAGGACAAATTTCACCACATCTAGTGTGTGTGTGACAATCATTGGTACTTTAATCTTTAATCTAATAAAAAAAACACACAAAAAAACCAAGCAAACACACTGAATGTGTGTTACTGTGTGTTCTATAACGCCATCTTCACTTACTGCATTGCCTTTCTGTTAAGACTGAGCTATGAACCGGAAGTACAATTGCGGTTCAGTCATCTAGCCGACCATAGCGTTTTCACTCGTATGGATTATTCATTTATTACTCCAAACAACATGTGTAAGTTTTACAGTATAATTAAAACAATGTTTACTTACTTAACCGTCCCAACTGTGATGTCTGTAGTAGTGTTTTCATGCATATTTGTACGTGCTATTGTAATGTAATGAAGCTAACATTTTTAGCATTAACTAATATGTTAACACGTTTACGAGTGTCTTGGTTAGTATTATTAACTTCCAATGGCATTATTTTTATATTGTTTCAGTTTCGTAAATTCACCAAAATATCACAGTGAACTTATTGAGTCTATTTAGCTGATTGGTGATTGGAGAGCTATCTTACACAGCTAGTGGGTCCATGACAATGACTTCTGATTTGTTTGATCAGCCGTTTTACTGCCTTGCTATCTCAGCTACAATCGGGCGGAAGGCGGGATACACCCTGGACAAGTCGCTACCTCATCGCAGGGCCAACACAGATAGACAGACAACATTCACACTCACATTCACACACTAGGGCCAAGTTAGTGTTGCCAATCAACCTATCCCCAGGTGCATGTCTTTGGAAGTGGGATGAAGCCGGAGTACCCGGAGGGAACCCACGCAGTCACGGGAAGAACATGCAAACTCCACACAGAAAGATCCCGAGCGCAGGATCAAACCCAGGACCTTCATATTGTGAGGCAGACGCACCAACCCCTCTGCCAAATGTAGTATTTTTATAGCTAGCCTATGACTACCTGGTTATGACCTTCTAACCAAGGTTTTTGACATGCACGTAGTTCCCTTTATTCTGGTTGAATCCAATAAAGTAATGCTGCCTGAGGCTCAGCCAATTAGTGGCCACGATACTGAACAGTGCACTCTGATTGGTTTGGTTTAGTAGCCATACTGTAGTATTGATATTTGTATATCATTTAGCCATTTTTATGCTTAGAAAAGCCTAATTCCTGCCAAAAATACACATAATATACTTTAAAAAAAATTGTGATACAGGCTGCAAACTTAAAAGCGTGATGTGGTACATAGTAGTTGTGTCCCCATACCAATATACCAATATTTTGGTACCGGTACCAAAATTATTTCAATACTTTTCGGTACTTTTCTAAATAAAGGGGACCACAAAAAATTGCATTATTGGCTTTATTTTAACAAAAAAAACATATGTTTCTTATTACAAGTTTGTCCTTAAATAAAAGTGAACATACAAGACAACTTGTCTTTTAGTAGTAAGTCAACAAACAAAGGCTCCTAATTTAGCTGCTGACGTATGCAGTAACATACTGTGTCATTTTCCATTATATTATTTTGTCAAAATTATTAAGGACAAGTGTTAAAAAATTAATTATCAATATACTTGTTCATTTACTGATAATATTTGCTTACTTTCTCTTTTAACATGTTCCATCTACACTTCCGTTAAAATGTAATAATCACTTATTCTTCTGTTGTTTGATACATTAGTTTTGGATGATACCACAAATTTGGGTATCAATCCAATACCAAGTCATTACAGGATTATACATTGGTCATATTCAAAGTCCTCATGTGTCCAGGGACATGTTTCTTGAGTACTTTTTAGAGGCGGTATAGTACCGAATATGATTCATTAGTATCGCGGTACAACCGTACAACCCTAGTACATAGTTTACTGTATATATACACGGTGGTACCTCGACGTACCTGTGCCCCAACCTTGATTTGAGATACAAGTGTTTTGAGTTAAGAGCCCCGTCACAGAACCAATTCAGCTCGTAAATTGAGGCACTAATGTACATTGAAAACGTTATTTCCTTGGTACCTAATTAAATGTATGAATTCTGTTACTAATTACATTCCTATTTTAAGTAAATAGTAACTAGTAATTTGCTCAACACTGCTTAGTTTTGACCCCTGGGACGGTTCGATTATGTCTTCATTGTGTCCTATCGGAAAATGACTTGTCTTGGAATGGATAGTGTCTGACAACTGCAATAATTCCTCAAGGAATGAAATTGTTTGCAGCTGTAATTTGCATGCAAACAACTTCTGCAGAGGTTTTTGCTCTCTGCCTGCCTTTCTTAATTCATTCAAATCTGCAGCTGTCAACTGAGGTTAAATCAGTTTTCCCTTTCCGGGTAATCACCTGGTTAATATGACAACCTGGAAGGTCTCTCAGTAAAAGTCTGTTCTCCTGGTAACATCAGAAGCCTGGTCATTAAGAGAATCATTAATAGACGTTTTTGGAGAGATGAAAATGGTGCCACATGCTCCCGTCTGTCCGCAATACCGCATTCCAGCAGGGCAGCGTAGCAGACGCTGCTCACCGACTCTCTCTCTCTCTCTCTTTTTAATTCCTGAATTGTGGGAACGTAGAACTTCCTGTGGGGGAGGCTGGAACGTGCATGAAGACGGCAAGGAGGAGGGGCTGAGTTTACAGTCTCTGCAGAGCCAAAAATCCCACGTGAACGCAGCACACAAAGGACAATCCCATGCTTCCTACAGACAACAGCCTTTGATTGGACACAAGGATCTAAGAGGAGACTCACAACAGAGGAATGGCAATGTGTCATCCATCCATTTTCTACCACTTGTCCCTTCCAGGGTGCACACCGCCTTCCGCTCATGTGCAGCTGGCAATGAGTCATATCAGAGAAGAAGAATCCCTATGGTAGACACAGTTGGCATGAACTAAAAAGACCAAATAGCCTGGTAGAAACGTATGCAAACACCTCAATTAGATTGTGATGAATCTTTAAAAAAAATCAAGATTAACACGTGCAGATTATTCTATTGAAAACCAGAGCACTCTTTCATGTCTGCTGTACACTTCCATCGGTCATTCATTGGAGTGCCAGTTTCCCTGGAGGACAAATGGCACAGCTCTTAGTCATTTGCCAACTTTAAATTCATGATAGAAATGAAACGCAACTGGAGGGTGGGTGGTGGCATGTTGACACCAGCAAAAAGACAAATTTGTTCTGCAGAAGCTGAAATAAATCAATATTTTAAAAGTATGGAGCAGGGATATTTAACTTAATTTATGAAGGCCACATTTCCAGAAGGCAGCAAGGTGAGACAGGGCATGTGCCTCACAATACGAAGGTCCTGGGTTTGATCCCCGGGCACAGGGTCTTTCTGTGTGGATTTTGCATGTTCTCCCCGTGACTGCGTGAGTTCCCTCTGGGTACTCCGGCTTCCTACCACCTCCAAAGACATGCACATGGGGATAGGTTGATTGGCAACACTAAATTGGCCCTAGTGTGTGAATGTGAGGGTGAATGTTGTCTGTCTATTTGTGTTGGCCCTGCGATGAGGTGACTACCGCGACCCCGAAAGGGACAAGCGGTAGTAAATGGATGGCTGGGAGTGAAAATGGACCCCCACCTGAACTTTGAAGCCCACATCAACCATCTGTGCAAAACCTCTGTCTTTCACCTCCGCAACATCTCAAGACTCCGCCCCTCACTCACCCCGGCCGACACTGAAAGACTCGTCCACGCCTTCATCTCCTTCAGGCTTAATTACTGCAACGCACTTCTCGTCAGGGTCCCCAAAAAGAGCATCAAAAAGCTCCAGTACATCCAAAACAGCGCAGCGAGGATCCTGATGAGAGTGCGCAAGCGTGATCATATCACACCCATCCTCAAATCACTCCACTGGCTTCCTATTGCATCCCGGACACAATTCAAGATTAACCTGCTAACACACCAATGCATCTACGGCAACGCCCCCTCCTACCTCAAGGACTTAGTTTCCCCTCAACCTCCTACCCGCAACCTCTGCTCCTCAAACACTAACCTCCTCAAACCCATCAAGACAAACTTACAATCAATGGGCCGCCGGGCTTTCTGCTCGACCGCACCCGAACTCTGGAACGCTCTCCCCGACCATCTTAGAGCACCACAGTCGGTCGACCGTTTTAAGAAGGGACTAAGAACCCACCTTTTTAGCACAGCTTTTATCTAATTTCTCTGCCTACTTGTTTTTAAATACACTGCTTGCCTATCTGTTTTATCCAGTGTTTTCATGCTTTTATTTATATTTGTATCTATGTTTCTGTTTTATCTAGTGTTCATCTAGTGTTTTTCATTTCTATTTTAATTTTCTATTATATAGTCTAATTTTTTTTATTTTTTTTATATACTTTGTAGCACTTTGAGATTTTAACAAATGTAAAGTGCGATACAAATGTAATTCATTATTATTTATTATTATTGTATAACTGTCATGTCTGTGTGATCAGGTTTTGTTTTGGTTATGTTCAGTTTGGTTTTTGGACCTTTTGTGCACTCTTGTTTGTTTTGTTTCCATGACAACCCATTAGTTTTCACCTGTCCTCATGTCGCGCACCTGTCTCACGTTTTGCACTCGCGCACCTGTCACTAATCATGTCACTGTTATTTAAGCCTGTCTTTTTCTGTTGTTCGTCCTGGTGACATTATCCTTACTCACTCTGCTTCATGTCGTGTTTACGGTTTCATGCTTAGTTCACGCTGCTTGTTTCATAGTCCATGCTGCCCTGTTCACGTCATCGCAGGTAAGTTTTGTTTATTAATGCCACAGTTAGTGTCTTTTGTTTTTTGTCCATAGTGCTGCCTTTGTGCTAGTTTTTGTTTTTATAGCCAAGTTTTGTACTTCCACCCTTGTGCGCACTTTTTGTTTATTCCTTTTGTTAATGTTAAACTAAAGATGTCATTACCTTCACGCCTTGCCCGCGCCAACTTTCCTTTGCATTCCGGAAAAACACAACACCCCAAGGTCCACGTTTTGACAATAACTATGAATAAGTCCATTCATTTGAAAGGGAATTTCCTAGAAATTTGGGAATTTCGGGAAAAACAATTTTTTTTTGAAAATATAGGTATTACAACAATTGTCCTAGATTATATGAATGGGATGGTGTGGGAATTTTTCAAAACGGTTTAAAAATGTTGACGTACTAACAGTTTGAATTTAAATGGGTATTTCGGAATTCCTGGAATTTCAGGAAAACCGGGAATTTGTACGAAAGAAAAATAGTACTTTTGTTGTCCCAATTAAGAACAATGTTTTGAAGGTGTAATGGTCAAAAACGGTTGGAAAAAGTGGTAATGGTAGTTTGATAGTCCAAGGTAGTGGAGTGTGTGGATGGTGGAACGGTTCACATCGGTTTTCAATGGGAAAAATGACCCGGAAAACTTTGGGGAGCTCACGATTTCCCGGTCGAGCCGAACGTTTTGATACCTGAACGGTTTCAATCGGATGAAAACTCTGGGCTGTGGAATTTTAATAGTTCAAGACTTCCTTGTTAAAGGTTTGGAAAATGTATAATTTGGAAGCTTCCTAAAAAGCTTAAGTGATCTGCTGTCTACATATCGCCCACGTTTACTGTAGCATGAGTTCGGCATACAAATTAAATTCAAATTAAATCAAAATTTATGGAATTGAAATGGAATTTGGGAACCATTCCTAAATGAAGCATGGCATGTGTGCGGGAATTAGTAAGTAAAAATACTAATGTGCTTTGTTAAAATGTTATAAACCCAAAAATATTTGATAACAAATTGGTAAACACTCAAGCTGCTGAAATGTTATTGAAAAATTAAGCCTCACACACGTGTGTAGTACATCTGGAGGGACTGAAAAATTATAATAAATAACATATATAAGTTTATGTATGTCAAACTTTATTCAGAGAAGTAAGAATGGAATTCTCATTTACAACAATGTATACTTAATTGACATGTAATCCATGAATGCAATCAAAAATACTCAGCTTGTGTTCAAAAAGTCACTACGAGCTTACTATGTCAGTTTCCTTAATCCATTTTATAAAGGCATGCAGCTTTTACATTTGTAGCTCTTATTTCGTAGTTTAAAGTGCAGTAGTAGAAAAACTTTTGTAGGAGCAGTCAACAATTTGGTCTATGTCTCATAGCAGATTTAAACATTTAACAAATTAAAATGTTACTGCGGAATAAATGTAGAAATTAAGTTATGCATTTGAGCAGCAGGCAGTTATTTAGCTTCTATGACTTAGATTTCTCTTCATTATTGAGAAAGTAATTATCTCTGAGACTTTTGGAGTCACACAGAGTTTGGACAATCGAATTAGAGCTAGTGCATGTACACTGGGACCTCACGCAAAAGTGTGAAATCACGGGGAGAGCGAACCAGAGCAGTAAAGCGACTAATGTGTAAACGAACTGAGAAATCTTTCCACTGGGAAGTTGCATCAACTCTGCAGCTGACGTTTATTTTTGCCTGTGGTGGGTTTATTTTCTTTTCCTTTTTCGGGCTTGCTTGACCTATACACAGCCAGTTATTTGGGTTGAGCAAACAGAGGCAAAGGCTACTTCCACATAGACAAATACATGAAGCAAGACTGACAGTTCAATTTGTACAAAAAAATGTCAACCTGATCTTTTATTAATGGTACAATACACTCCTGTCAATAAGCGTCTTCTGCAGTGAAAATTTACAGATATGCATATCAGAGCTATGTTTTCTTTAATTTGTAACTGACAACATAAATAGAATAAATAAAGTACATTGACAAATGTCCACTGCAGAGGAAGCTGGTCCGGAGGATCTAACTTAAAAGGCAACATTGGCACTTATTTCATTGTTCAGGCCTAAAAATGATATCTAAAGGAACAATTCCCCCCAAAATAAACACGGTAGTGATATTTTTTGTTTTCGAAAGTGTGTCATCACACTTTAGAATGCCCACTTTTAGCTCCAAAATGGGGGCGGGCCTGCATCAGCCTGCTGATGTCACCTACAAAAAACTGAAGTCAGTTTCATATTGCATAGTATTTGTCTTTTGTAGTGTCTTCATCCCGACTCACGTTATTTTCACGCAGAATTTGAAAGAATTCTCAAATATGTCTGACAGATGCATTGTTGCAAGGTTGTAGCAATACAACTAAAGAAGGGGCCAGCCTGCATATGCTTCCAAATGATGGGAATGTGAGGAAAGTACGGACATTCTCTAATCAAATTGACTTGCTCAAAGTAGGACGGACCATACGAGAGGATTGTAATTTGCAGCACTCATTTTAATGATTCTGATTTTGAAAAAGAAGGATTTTGGTCTGTGTGGAGTTTGCATGTTCTCCCCGTGACTGCGAGGGTTCCCTCCGGGTACTCCGGCTTCCTCCCACCTCCAAAGACATGCACCTGGGGATAGGTTGATTGGCAACACTAAATTGGCCCTAGTGTGTGAATGTGAGTGTGAATGGTGTCTGTCTATCTGTGTTGGCCCTGCGATGAAGTGGCGACTTGTCTAGGGTGTACCCCGCCTTCCGCCCGAATGCAGCTGAGATAGGCTCCAGCACCCCCGCGACCTCGAACAGGACAAGCGGTAGAAAATGGATGGATGGATGGATTTTGGTCAGAGTGTGGATGGAAAAAATGTTAAAGACTCAAGCCAAATGTGATCCCCAAAATCAGGAGCACCTTCAAGGGGAGAAAGACTCAGTCCAAACCTTAGGAAAAACAGAGGAAGAAAAAAGTAATAGTAGTAGTATTATATTTTGCGTCCTCTTCTGATGTTTTCCGAAAAATGCTTATGGAAATGCTAAAATAGCTTGAGGGGACACAGGTTATGGTGTCTAAGGAAGAACAGGTACGTCCAGAAATTGCCATTATTTTATATTTATTTTGTGCAGTTTTGAAGTAATCATGGACCGGAGTGACAAAAAAAATGTAATTAATGGGGGCGGCATATCAAGTCTGGCAATAGAAAGGGGGCACTCCAAGTACAATTATTTATCGACTGGTTACTCAGAAACGAATTGACACTATGAGGAATAACTGCCAGATTAATTTTCAGGAGCAAAAAAAAAACATAACGGAGAACTCCGGATGGGTTGGGGACATCTCTGCGCTGCTGACCCGTCTTGGCTCGGGATGGTCTCCTGCTGGCCCCACTATGGACTGGATTCTCACTATTATGTTAGATCCACTATAGACTGGACTTTCACAATATTATGCTAGACCCACTCGACGTCCATTGCATCCGGTCTCCCCTAGAGGGGGGTGGGGGGTGGGAGGGGTCACCCACATCCGCGGTCCTCTCCAAGGTTTCTCATTGTCATTCTTATTGACATCCCACTGGGTTGAGTTTTTCCTTGCCCTTATGTGGGATCTGAACCGAGGATGACGTTGTGGCTTGTGCAGCCCTTTGAGACACTTGTGATTTAGGGCTATATAAATAAACATTGATTGATTATTGAACTTGTTGGTGAAATTTCGGTCACCTGGACGCTATTAAATAAGTAAAGTAGGTCGTTAATGTGGTCAAATTCATCCAGTCATGTTGTTCTACATGAAAACACGCATGTGGTGGACATATTTGTTGACCACTGTAGAAACGCGACAATAACTCATGTCACCTTCGGACTTCTAGCAAAGCGGTTTTGACATAATAGAGAGAATAACACTACTGTAATGAAATCAAACTTGTCATAAACAATGCTAACCAGAAATACAACTCATATAGCAATGTGTTTACAGTAGGGTTGTACGGTATACCGGTATTAGTATAGTACCGCAATACAAATGAATCATATTCGGTACTATACAGCCTCTGAAAAGTACTGGTACACCACCACCCGCACCCCCATCATCGTCACGTTGTGTTATTGCTGGTTTACGAGCATGTTCTGTTCGGTAGCGCACAATCATGGAATACTTACAAGCAGACAGTGTGTAGACAGAAAAGGGAGAACGGACGCATTTTGGCTTAAAAACTAACGATAAAGATGACGTTTTAACACTGGAAAGCCCACCGGAATGATACCAAGTCAGGAGCGTATCTAGTCGATACTACTACGATTACGTTGATATTTTTTGGCATCACATCTTCTTTTGTTTTTTTAAAATGTATATTATGTTTGTAAACTCAGGAAATACGTCCCTGGACACATGAGGATCTTGAATATGATCCTGTAACGACTTGGTATCGGATTGATGTCCAAATTTGTGGTATCATCCAAAACTAATGTAAAGCATCCAAACAACAAAATAATAAGTGATTATTATATTTCAACAGAAGTGTTAATGTTAAAAGAGAAAGTAAGCAGATATTATAATTAGATTAATTATTCATTTTCTACCACTTGTTCTTAACAATTTTGACAAAATAATAGAATATAAATGACACAATATGTTACTGCATATGTCAGCAGACTAATTAGGAGCCTTTGTTTGCTTACTTACTAATAAAAGACAAGTTGGCTTGTGTGTTCACTATTTTATTTAAGGACAAACTTGCAATAAGGAACATATGTTTAATGTACTGTAAGATTTTTTGTAAAAATAAAGCCAAAAATTTAATTTTTTGTGGTCCCCTTAATTTAGAAAAGTATCAAAGTAACGAAAAGTATCGAAATAATTTTGGTACCGGTACCAAAATATTGGTATCGGGACAACACTAGTTTACAGCAGCGGTCTAAGTCTAAGGCTCGCTTTCTCTGGATGTGTATGTGTTGATTACAGTGGCACGTCAGTTTTCGTTAATAATCAGCAGAAATCAGAATTATTAATCCATTCCAGACATCCAAAAAATATTCACACAAATGTGAAAATACATATACTGTATAGGGCTGGGCGATATATCGATATATGCGATATATCGCGGGTTTGTCTCTGTGCGATATAGAAAATGACTATATCGTGATATTCGAGTATACGTTCTCACGCAGTTGCTTTTAGCTGCGGACATTACACTGCAGGCTCTTCCCACTCTTTCTAGTCTGTCCTCACAGACAGCGAGCGCACCTTCTTGCACACGTCACATACTGTCACGTCATACGTCACATACATATACGCCCTCGCGGAGCAGAGAGGTAGCAGCACGGCTAAAGTTAGCTGTGATGCTAGCGGTAATACGAGAGAAAGAAGGTGCGAATCTGGTAACAAATGAAGGAAGAATTAATTCCCAAGAAAAACAGCAGGGGGTCCATCGTCTGGCGGTGGTTTGGCTTCAAGCGGGAATATGTCGAACAGACAACCGTAATTTGCCAAGTGTGGGGAAAAAGCATTGCTACAAAAAGTAGCATTACTGTTAATATGTAGCATCATTTGAAAAGTCACCCGCTACAGAATGTAGAGTGCTTACTCCGCATGTCAACATCTCCGTTCGGTGCCACACGCTCACACCATCAAAATGCCGAGGCAAACATTTCCAGATCAACACCGTATGAAAAAAATAGTCAACAACAAAAAGAGATAACGTTCGCAGGAACCTACCACATAGCGAAGGACATACACAATTTGATTTCCTATTAAGCAGCAAATTTTTATTTGACACTTATTGAAATATCTTGTGTGACATCATGCACAAAAGTGCGCTTTATTTGTTTTAAACTATTGTAGTGCCGTTCTGTACAAAAAGTGCACTTTAATTTAGTGTTGTTTTGATTTGTCATCTTAGAGACATCATGCACAAAAGTGCACTAATAGCTTGTTTTAAAATGTCTCTGACAATCTTGCACTTTCTGTTTTGGAAATGACATGAATCTTTGTGCCACTGCTTAATAACTTTTTAATAAATACAGTGTTGCTCAATTGACTTAGTTGTGATTTCCCTCTCTGCATGAAAGTTTAAAATGAGCATATATTAATGCAGTATGAACAAGAATGTTTTAATGTAGACACATAGAATCATCATACTGCTGTGATTATATGTATCAAGTGTTCATTCAAGGCTAAGGCAAAATATCGAGATATATATCGTGTATCGCGCGCGATATGGCCTAAAAATATTGAGATATTAAAAAAGGCCATATCGCCCAGCCCTAATACTGTACGTGATGAATGAAATGGATAAATTAACATTTAACATACATTTAACAGCTAGAAAAGCACTCGGAGAGCACAGACCTCCACCAAGCCCTACATCCAAATAAAACAATCTTGCATCCAGAAGGTGATCCGAAACAGCCCCAAAATGTAATCGCTTGTTCCTTATCCCATTTCTGACATTACCTGAAATGTAGGTGAAAATCCGACCATAACGTATAGCTGAATTAAAAAAAATGGAGTGAAGCCTTTTGTCAATCCTCTACTGTCTTTGTGGTTAGAGGCAGGGCCACACAGAAATTGAAGCTTATAACATAAGGTAAAGTAGTTGAAAAGATCCGGATCAGCCCCAAAATCTTATCAGTTTTTCCTGATCTCAGTTTCATGAAAATCTGCCCTTGACTTTTGGTTATTTTGCCAACTAACTAACTGACAACACACCAAAAGCAACGATCGATTACATAACCTCCTGGCGAAGGTAATTATTTAAGAGGTGTTAACGAAAACCGATCAAAGGTACCACCTTTGTACTTTGCTAACAGTTCTTTCTTTAGTTCAATAGTGTTTCTCACCTTCTTTATCAAGGTATTGGTAATTACGACTTTCTTTGGCCTCATGATATATTATTTTTTAGCCGTATTCAATAAAAAAATACAAGAAAACCAGAGACTGAGTCACCAACTTGCGGGATTCTTTGTTTTGAGTATATGTTTTGCACAAATGCTTGGCTATATACGGCAAAAATGTTAATCAAAAACTGAATCCTACAAAAGTGGGGCATACAAAAACCGAGGATGAAAAATGGATTTGATAGTGATTTTGTTTTGCAGTAGATGAAAATATTTTTGAGCTAAACAATTAAACTAGTTTTATGACAAACTGTACTAGATTAGATTTGTATCTAAGTATGAGTATCCACAGTTCATTCCTGTTCTAGAGCAAAAAGGAAAGTGCTTCCTTTAGTATTATCATACTTATTTTGCATCTTTACGTGACTTGCTTGAGGCTTTTGAGGATGTTTGTCCACTGACAAGTCATTGGTATGTAACATAGGAAGGCGAGGAGTGTTTGGACGTCACTGGTCTGATCTACACATTTTAACTGCTCTGCCTGACCAAACTGATCTTTTTAAATGTTTTGTTTTATTTTAAGAGATACCTGAATAGTGACGTTAATTGTTGGATACAGTGTTTTTAAATTAGATAAGAAAATATTTATTGAATCCAAAAAATTGAAATCTAATTATTACCTGCTACCCAAGATTCTTCTTAACAAAAGAGGAGAAATATAAGCTTAGAGAAAAATCCAATTTAAAACAAGTACAACACTTTGTGGAAATAAATTATGGAATGGATTAAGCAGAGAAATCAAACAATGTAATAATATGATCCACTTTAAGAAACTGTACAAACTCAAAGTGTTTACAAAGTAAAAGGAAAAATAATCTTGAAAAACATCTAGGAACCTTATTAAAACAGGAGAACATCTTAATCATCTCATATTGTGAACCACAAATTAACTATTTATTTATGAGAACTGTATTTATTGGTATTTAAGTAATTAATCATCATTTACTTATTATTTTGTCTTATTTTTTATTTAATGATGTATCTTTTTGCTATGGGCAGCACGGTGGAGCTGGGGTTAGTACATGTGCCTCACAATATGGAGGTCCTGGGTTCGATCCCCGGGCTCAGGGTCTTTCTGTGTGAAGTTTGCATGTTCTCCCCGTGACTGTGTGGGTTCCCTCCGGGTACTACAGCTTCCTCCCACCTCCAAAGACATGCACCTGGGGATAGGTTGATTGGCAACACTGAAATGGTCCCTAGTGTGTGAATGTGAGTGTGAATGTTGTCTGTCTATCTGTGTTGGCCCTGCGATGAGGTGGCGACTTGTCCAGGGTGTACCCCACCTTCCGCCCGAATGCAGCTGAGATCGGCTCCAGCACCCCCCCCTGACCCCGAAAGGGACAAGCGGTAGAAATTGGATGGATCTTTCTGTATTGATTGTGTTATAGGATGAGTAGTAACAAATGTGTTAGTAATTGCTATGATACAAAAAGGGGGTATGATTAAATATTTCTACCTTCTTCTTTTTGGACATGCTGGAATGTGAAACTGCAATTATGTAATGTATCTATTGTAATTGTATGCATGTTGGGAATGCACTAATACCATAACCGCTACAATTACTATCCTGTAACAAAGCAGCAATGTAGCAAAACAGGGCCCCCTATCTGAATGGGCAACACATGCGCTGCACTGTATGACACGGCGCTTCTTATAAAATGTTAGCACAAAGATATTCCTAGCCCCTTCCTGCTCCGTCATTAATAAGAATATAATGGCACATTTATCCTGTGGTGCACTGTGTTGGTGATGCGATTACATTTTTTTAATTATCGGAAATATGATTTTTGACCAACTGACAAAAAGCTAGTTGAGTAGGCCCCCATCTCCATTAACTATAACTGACATTTGTGGATGAGTATTTCAGCTTTTAAAGTGTAATAACTACAACTCGATTATGTATATGTGCAATAACAGGCAGGCCAACATACTGTACTATGTTACTGTTCATTTGTGTAGAGGGTACATTAAACAGAGTGGCTGTTTACCTCCGTGTTGGTCTTCAAATATATATTGTTTTAGATTTAGTAAACCTCCTTTCAGCAACAGCCAAATGCCAGCTAATGTTTTCACAACCTGAACACTGTCTTTAATGAAGAACAATGTGAAAAATCAATGGAATTCCCTCAAGGTGAAAACAGGTCTTTGAGAGGCTGCAAGGAGCCTGAGATAAATTTGTAGAGGGGTAATAAAAAGTGTTACTTTTCTTCAAACTCTGTGTCAACAATAACTCACAACCTTACACTAACAGGCGGCTCTGTTTTGTTTAAAATTATATCAAGAAGCAGCAGAATGTGTGTTTTTTTGTCGCTACCATGTTTGAATATAAGTAAATAGTATATATGCATGTATAATAGTAAGGATAATACAATCAAGGTTTTATGCTGCCTGTTCCGATACGATCATCCGTGAGTGAGATCGGCCGATACCAAAACCGATACTCACATGAATTACAGTAGAAAGGGGATTCATTCGTCAGTTTACCTGATATGAAACGTGACAAATTGGGGGTTGCACTATCCACCACCAGGCGGCAGTAGATTGCTGAATGCCTTAAAATTTGTTTTGTGGAAATGTGTGGTAATTCCAACTTTGACCACAGCGTCATTTGTTATGTAGAGTGGCGCTTTCCATCATTTTCAACAGACTCCGTTGCAAAATGATTAAACCCCCCCTTCCTCTCACATCAGATCCACCCAGGAACACACACACACACACATATATATATATATATATATATATATATATATATATATATATATATATATATATATATATATATATATATATATATATATATATATATATACTTGAAAGATACATCTCCTGGATGCACTGGGACACATCATCAGTGATGTATCCTGGTTTCATCGGGTGTTTCGGGTCTCACAACATCATACACCCTTGTCCAGGCGACCCAGCCGGGGTGATCAAGTCCCTGCTTGTGTCCCAGTAGCAACCCACGGATCTGCCCTTTTCAGCCACAACCACCTCGTGGCTTTCTCTGCCGCTTCACTTGCGGATTGAATGGCCCTGCTTTTGGCCGCCCCTGTGACTCCCAATCGGCCAAGCACTTTGCAGAGGGAGCGTCCTGCAAAGCCACGGCAGCCAACCTCTATTGGCTCATAGAAAGTCCTCCAGCCCCTGCCCCTGCAGTCCTCCACCAGCTCCTGATACTTGGCACGTTTCCTTTCGTTGGCTTCCTCAATCCGCTCCTCCCAAGGCATTGTTAGTTCCAGCATGATGAGGTGTTTTGAAGCCTCTGAGATGATGATCATGTCTGGCCGTAGAGATGTTTTTACAATGTGCTGGGGGAACCTCAGTTGTTTTCCCAGGTCAACGTGTAGCTGCCAATCAGGGGCTGTGTGAAGGAGTCCTGTTGTTGTCTTTGGACGTGCACACGGTCTCTCTCCAGCTTTGATGAATGAGATTGCCTTATTTGGCGCATGATGTTGCTTGCTGGTGCTGATGGCTGAGGCTATGCTCTCAGCAACTGCTTTGAGTACCTGGTCATGACGCCAGCGATAGCGACCATTAGCCAGAGACTTTGGGCAACTGCTGAGGAGATGTTCCAAGGAGCCTCTTCCGGAGCAAAGGAAGCAGGAGGGTGTCTCGCTCTTTCCCCAAACATGGAGGTTTGCTGGGCTAGGGAGGGAATCATAAACTGCTGCCACGAGGAACCGGACGCGGTGGAGGTCTGCCTGCATGATGTTTGACCAGGTGACTTTGCGCTGCAACGTGCCCTCCCATCTTGTCCATGCCCCCTGTTGCCGGAGTCCCACTGTCCTGCCCACTCGCTCTTCCTCCAAGCCTGCTCGGACCTCCTCCTGGAGTAGATGTCGTCTGTCTTTGCCCCGGGCCTGGCCAACTTGGGTCTTTGGGAAGTAGCCCAAGCCTGCTCTCCCTGTTGCTATGGCCCCAAGCAGTGCCTTTTGCCTAAGGCGTGACTCAGCCACCTCCACCGCCTTTTCTGCCTTCCACTTCCTTCCTGTCCTCACTTCAATCCCGGCTGATGACACCTTGCAGTCCCTGGAGTCTCTGTACTGTAGGGCTTCTCTTGTGCGTGCCACCTATATATATATATATATATATATATATATATATATATATATATATATATATATATATATATATATATATATATATATATATATATATATATATATATATATATATATATATATATATATATATACATATATATATATATATATATATATATATATATATATATATATATATATATATATATATATATATATATATATATACACATACACTACCGTTCAAAAGTTTGGGGTCACATTGAAATATCCTTATTTTTGAAGGAAAAGCACTGTACTTTTCAATGAAGATAACTTTAAACTAATCTTAACTTTAAATAAATACACTCTATACATTGCTAATGTGGTAAATGACTATTCTAGCTGCAATTGTCTGGTTTTTGGTGCAATATCTACATAGGTGTATAGAGGCCCATTTCCAGCAACTATCACTCCAGTGTTCTAATGGTACAATGTGTTTGCTCATTGGCTCCGAAGGCTAATTGATGATTAGAAAACCCTTGTACAATCATGTTCACACATCTGAAAACAGTTTAGCTCGTTACAGAAGCTACAAAACTGACCTTCCTTTGAGCAGATTGCGTTTCTGGAGCATCACATTTGTGGGGTCAATTAAACGCTCAAAATGGCCAGAAAAAGAGAACTTTCATCTGAAACTCGACAGTCTATTCTTGTTCTTAGAAATGAAGGCTATTCCACAAAATTGTTTGGGTGACCCCAAACTTTTGAACGGTAGTATATATATACCCTGTATATATATATATATATATATATATATATATATATATATATATATATATATATATATATATATATATATATATATATATATATATATATATATATATATATATATATATATGTGTGTGTGTGTACAAGGATGAGATATAATAATACAGTAAAGCTCTATGTGTGGCAGCATAGGAGAGAGTTATGTACAGGTTTCACTTCTGCATTTCATAGCACAAAACTGTGGCGCATTCAAGGACCCTGAAATAAAGTTAGAAACAGAGGCATAGCAGGGTTTTAAAGATATAGGGAGGCTTAACTCACATGAGATGAACTAACAATAATAGATTCCTAATAATAATGATGATAATTCTATTTTGTATTATCCACTGATTATAATCCTATGTTTAACAGTGAATCTCTACTTTACACTCTTAAGAAACGGGATCTTGACATTAGTATAATCATTGTTAAGCAAATAATGACAGGCTATGTGATTATCTATTTAAATTCATATTTTGGCCACTTTATATATAATTTTTTGATGTTTAGGAGTCTTGTGTTTGGGGGCCTAGAATACAGTGCTGTGTCCTTAATTAAAATTGCATGCACCATGGCAAATTATGCAAAATAGGTATATAATGACATCAACAACCCCCCCCCCCCCCCCCCCTTTGTCATTACTGCCAACAATAGATGTTCTGTTAAAAAAAACAGTGTTGGATGGCTGACTAAAATAATTGCCAAATCCGTAATCCCTGCTATACTGCTTGTTATATCATTAAAGGAACAGGCATGGACATATATATGAACTGCAACAGAGATATTTTGATTTTTTTGGTTTCCTTGTCCTGAACTGAATTATTTGCAATGGAGCAAAAAAATCTACTAATTTATTAGCAGTTAGCATTCCTGAAATATAGTTGATCCATACTCTGTTTAAAGGCTTGAAAATACCCACAAACAACAAAACACCTCAGGCAAACTCATAAATATAAACAGTCACATATATTTTTCAGGGCCTGAGACTAAGTCCCCGATGATTTTTCGACCAATACACGCAGGCATAGAAAAACTGCACAGATTGGGAAGTCTCTCTTCCAAGCACTTTGTCTGAACCAAACAATTAAAGTTTCATTCATTTGCCTCTCGGCAGGAAATGTAATTCCCCGCTGCTTTACTTTGTTTTGCTGCATTTGTATGTTTACAAAACAACAATATATTTATAATGAATGTTTAAAAGTTTAGTATACACATTAAAAAAACATTACTTATGATGTACATGGGTGATTAATCCTAGGTTGAGTAATACAAATTAGGGATGGGCTAATTGATTGGCTGCCGATCTAGATCTGTATTTGTGAAAAAGTATGTGATCGCTATTGTCCATTAATGCTTTTTAATGCCGATCACAAACGCCGATGCCCTCTGGCTGGCACTGTATTTATTTTTAGTTCCCCAGCTGACAAGCGGCGAGCAGCTAATTATGTATGTCCATACACAGTGTGGAGTCGCTCCCCTAAGCTAAAAAACAATCACCCCCATTACGGCACATAAACTGAATTTCTTGGTATCTTAGTTTAGTTTATTATTCCTTCAGTCGGTGGTTAATGAAATAAACAAGAACAATTTTACATTTATAAATTGACAATTTAACAGACCGAAAGGATAAATTTAGGCTAAAGTTAAATCTTATTTCGTCTAACCCTATCAACAAAGTCAAATACAAGATGCAGCAAAACCATAAGACACCAGGCTCTGATCTTGAGCTTCATAGACATGTAAAAACGTTTTACATTTTATTTACACAAGGTATTACAAATACACATAGCATAAATACCTGTAAAATATATATACACAGTAAATACATAGACCAACAATTATCCAATAGCTATGTAAACTCATACATTTTGGTTAAACATTCGTACCAATAATATACTATATGCAAACACTAATCTTAAAGCATCCTTATCAAGTAATATTATCACTGTAGGACAAAGCTAAACATGATACACACTGAAAGCAAGTCAGGAGCAGGCATGCTAATAGCTAAGCTAACCGCTAAGCTAGCTTTAAACAACACAATAAATAAGTGCTTAGTAAAGTGTAAAAATAAGTCTAAATTGAACCACTTTGCAGCAAAGGTAATTAATTAACAAATACATTAATAAGAGTCTAGATAGCGGAAAAACTGTTGTATGTGAATGTAAGCGGAGGGCGGATCGATCCATAAAATGGTGGTGTTGATACCAAGTGTGGTATCAGCTTATGATTGATACAACAGTGATTAGGTCAATATTTTGATGTTCTCAAAATCTTGTTTGTTAATGTTTACAAGTTTAGGAAATAATTCCCTGTCGTCAGGGCCAGCAAGGCCTTCTCTGCTAGCCTAACATAACCAGAAATCATGATCATAATTAAAGATAAAAGTATTTTTTATTTACTTTCCCAAATATCCAAAAGTATTCATATTCTCTTCATGTCATATTATTCTCCTTCCAGTGCTGTTGTTTTTAGATTAGAGTTTGTATCCAATAAGAATTCAGCTAGCTTATGTTGCCATGCTGTATGAAATCTGCCCGAGGTCTTCAGAATCAACAATGCTAGCGTCTGTGATATGTATTTGATGGACAGTTGCAATAGCCAATCAGATCACGAGTTGTTGTCAGTAAGGCCTTCTAGCTGGCCCAAGGCAGATATATATTGTGATGTTATGAGCAAGGTAAAATAATAACTCCATTACCCAGCATGCCACAGTAGTGAAGAGCATGCACAGTAGCCCCGTTTAGGTTGAATGTACACAGGCCGGCAGCTGGATGTTTTTGATGAGCACGCAGTGGAGTAAACTTTAAGAACTCAGCCAACACGCATCGTCTGCATCTTTTATGATTAGACAAGACAACACATATATTTGCAAGGCCATTTTCAAAAAGGATATTTAATGAGTAACTACATCTCGTGAGACGATGTCGGCCAACCCCGGAAGCTAGCTCAGCTGTCCCGGCGATGAAATGTGAGTTCAGATATTTTATTTCTTTATTTTTTCACGTTTAACATGTTTTTTGCAATTTTAAATTTTAACTGTATTACATAAGATATGGTTTAATGATTTTTAAATGTGCCAGAAAATAACCCGTTTTGTACAATGCCCAGAAGTGCGTAAATGTGTTTCTTTATAGTATTTCTCCAGCAATGTTCATGTGGTGACATCAATGATGATATTTTAAGAGGTAATCATTGAAGTCGGACATCACTGAAGGCCTAGGTGGGATACGCACAGCCCGCCATTGAGTTATTGTGTACTATTGACTTTGTTTTACTCATATACAAATTGTATAACTGTCAATATCACTCTCCATAAATACATTAAAAGAACTACAGTTAATACATATGATTGGTATGGGTATGGGCCGATCTCTATCATGGATGACTGGTATTGCCATAGGCAGCATAAAACCTGGATCGGAACATCCCTACATAGAAACATTACATATTATTTATTACGGCTGTGAATCTTTGGGTGTCCCACGATTCGATTCAATATCGATTCTTGGGGTCACGATTCGATTCAAAATCGATTTTTTTTTTCAATTCAACACGATTCTCGATTCAAAAACAAATTTTTCCCGATTCAAAAGGATTCTCTATTCATTCAATACATAGGATTTCAGCAGGATCTACCCCAGTCTGCTGACATGCAAGCAGAGTAGTAGATTTTTGTAAAAAGGTTTTATAATTGTAAAGGACAATGTTTTATCAACTGATTGCAATAATGTAAATTTGTTTTAACTATTAAATGAACCAAAAATATGACTTGTTTTATCTTTGTGAAAATATTGGACACAGTGTGTTGTCAAGCTTATGAGATGCGATGCAAGTGTAAGCCACTGTGACACTATTGTTCTTTCTTTTTTTTTACAAATGTCTAATAATAATTTCAATGAGGGATTTTTAATCACTGCTATGTTGAAATTGTAACTAATATTGATACTGTTGTTAATATTAATTTTTGTTTCACTACTTTTGGTTTGTTCTGTGTCGTGTTTGTGTCTCCTCTCAATTGCTCTGTTTATTGCAGTTCTGAGTATTGCTGTATCGGGTTTGGTTTTGGAATTGGATTGCATTGTTATGGTATTGCTGTGTATTGTTTTGTTGGATTGATTAATTTAAAAAAATAAAAATAAAAAATAAAAAAATAAAAATAAATTTATAAATAAAAATAAAAAAACAATTTTTTAAAAATGAGAATCGATTCTGAATCGCACAACGTGAAAATCGCGATTCGAATCGATTTTTTCCCACACCCCTATTATTTATGTAACCTAATGATGTGTTGTGATAATGCACATTTACAACTAATGTGGGCAATATACTTGTCTTGACGAATCATCCATTGTTTGAAAAATGGCCTCATTTCTGATGTTGGCCTGACTGTAACATGCATCAGTGCATATGAGACACTTCAGCCATGAACACAACACATTAAGCAACCTGCAGTTGGGGGGGGGGTATATGGAGGCTGAAACAGCAAACAGGCAAAGGCACTCTTGGGTGTGATTAGCACACATACCAGTGCAGAATTAGCAGCCAAACAGAAGCGGAGTTATGCTTATGGATTGAGCAGAGCTTGGTGTCATGGGAACAAGTAGATGAAATGAGAAGACAGGAGAAAAGTGATAAAAGGACGGACAGACAGGCGTCACATTAAGCCTCTGATCTGCCCGTACCTGTGTGCACGTTGATCCTGTATGCAGTCAGCACAGCAAGGCCATCTTTAAAGAGCAAATATAAATGTTAGCACCTGGTCTCGATCTGTCAGTGAGAAGTAAACAAGCTTGTTTTGTTTTTTAAATGCTGCTAGACAAAGTTAATTGTAACATCGCTTAAGGTCAGCTTGGACAAATTAGAAAAGAAAAACTGTCTTTGGATACACAGCAAAGTGTTTTATATAACAAAGAGGCTATTCAAATCAATTGTTTTGGTGGCCACATTTCCAGACAGCTAACGGCCGGGGGCCACACTTCATCCTCACTTTAATTTTTATTTTGTATATTCCTGAAAACCAGGATCTTCTGCAATGGACATGTGTGTCTATTTGTTTTGTCAGCGTTACATTATGGATTTGCAACCCCCAAAAATATTTACAAACTATATTTGAAATATATTTATAGAAAAAAATAATAATAATTCTAAAAAGAAAACAAAATAAATATTTGCAACTACAAAAAACTAATTGGTTTTGTTTAATTGCAAATATTTATTTTAGTTGCAAATCTTTTTCTGTGTGGTTACAAAACATTGTTTTGGGTTAGGCTCAACTTCAATCTAGTGGGCTGGGTCCCTTCTGTGTTAGAAGTAGTTCTATTGGCCTGTATCGCCTGCCACTAGTTTTTGGTATTTTTTCTCCAAATGTGTGTTAATGTGAGTATGAATGCTGTCTGTCTATCTGTGTTGGCCCAGGTCGCGACCTGTCCAGGGTTGATTGATTGAAACTTTTATTAGTAGATTGCACAGTACAGTACATATTCCGTACAATTGACCACTAAATGGTAACACCCGAATAAGTTTTTCAACTTGTTTAAGTCGGGGTCCACGTAAATCAATTCATGGTACCCTGACTTCCGCCTGAATGTAGCTGGGATAGGCTCCAGCCACCCCCGCGACCCTGAGACGGACAAGCGGTAGAAAATGGACGGATGGATGCTGTTGAAGGGGGGAATAAGCCAGCAGTCACGCCCTAATGGTCCACACCATCTTTGAGATTGACCAATAAAAAGGCTTCTAACAAGGGCTGTCAAAGTTAACGCGATAATAACCTGTTAACTATAAATTTCAATAATGCCATTCATTTTTTTTACGGGCGATTAACACACACGCGTCCTTTCTGACCCTCGGGCGGTGCCGTAGCGGGGCTAACTTGGCTGCAGTTTACTTGCTACTAATGAGCCACAAGCAAGCAGAAATGGACAAATGAAAGGCTACTTTATGGAAATTTCAGGTTCAAAGCCATGGCAAGGTGTTCTCCCGACAAGAAATGACTATTTTTCGACATGAGAAGAGGAGACATCCCTGCAGCAAATGCCTGCTGCACGCATCAAAAGAGGTGGGTGGTGCTTCACTTCCGTGTCCAGATTACGGTTAAGGTGCAGTGATGATAACATAACATTTAGATTGTCACTGTGACTGATTTAGTAAGTAACATGACATAAAAGCTGAACAGTGACGATAACAGCGACATCCTCTACGTCTGCTCCAGGTAAAAAGCCTGCTGTATAAGAACATGTTAGCTTTGCATTTCAACTTGCAATAGTTATCATATTCCGTTTGGTTCCTTGTACTCTACTTTGTAATGTTAATGTAAAGTTTTTGCTTCCTTTCCATTTGTAGTTTAATACTTTTGAAAAAAAAACAATTGGTCTTTATTTTTCTTCTTCCTCTTTTGCTTATTTGTTTTTAACTTAATCGCCTTATTTGCCTACATGGACGCCATCAAATATTTTACAGATGGAAAAAGAAAGCAGTACATGGAGCCGGGTTTTATTTTGTGCAATACTAATAAAATAACACTGCATTGTTGTACTTAAGTGTTTTTATGTTGAAGACATCTGCAAAACAATTGTAAACATGTTACTATACAAATAATTGGATATTGTTTTAGTATATTTGATGATCAATCGATAAAGACAAATAAATATGTTACATTTAAACATTTTAAGATTTCATTGTTACACAAATAAAACATTTTTACCATATGAACACACACTAAAGTACCAAAAACTGGTACCATTGCGTACCGGTATCGATTCCCAGGTACCAGGAGTACTGTATCGATTTAAATGTGAGAGGTACCCATCCCTATTTGTCAGAGGTGTTTTGTTCTGTGATATTTGCATCTACAGAAATGCTAGGACATGAGTTGAAGAAAATGTGTAAATTATTTTATAACATTTTCTGGTCGAGTCCTGAATTACAGAATGATTAGCATGATGAATATTATATTTTATCAATTAATAGGGAAGGTTCAAATGGGACCCATTACCTCCCTGCTTGGCACTCAGCATCAAGGGTTGGAATTGGGGGTTAAATCACCAAAAATGATTCCCGGGCGTGGCTACGCTGCTGCCCACTGCTCCCCTCACCTCCCAGGGGGTGATCAAGGGGATGGGTCAAATGCAGAGGACAAATTTCACCACACCTAGTGTGTGTGTGACAATCATTGGTACTTTAACTTTAACTTTAACTTTAACATTGCCATGCTGAAATATGAAGACCATTAACTTGTACAACATTTAATGTGCAGAATATCAGAAGAAATTATTCAGGTAGAGATATCACAGATTACAGCTGGGATAGGCTACAGCCCCCCGCGACTCCAAAAGGGACAAGCGGTAGGAAATAGATGGATGAATATTACCAAACATCATCAACAATCAAAGCATGATCATAAAAATCCACATTTTATGTTATTTATGCGTGAAACTGTTTTCTTTAAACATGGAAGTGTAGCTCCTCCTCTGAATTCAAGTGCTCCTAAAGCAGAAATACAAATTCTGTATTTATACAAAACACAAAACACACAGTAGGCATTTTTTTTTAACTATTACTGTCATTAAATCATGTTTGTTCTTTTTGTGTTGAGCTGTTTAATAAAAACATACATTTTAAAATTAATTTCATTAAAGCTAATTAATTTTCTGTTCATAGTGTTAAAACTTGAAAATGATCTGTCTAGGGCACACTTATTAATGATGAAAAATGTTGTATATTTGCGAAAATCCCGATTCATTTTGAGGTAGTTAAGAACAAAATGCGATTATCGCGATTAAATATTTTAATTGCCCTACTTATAACATATTGTACAGAGGAGGCCCCGACCCCACACAATTTAAGTTGAGTTGTAATTTTTTTAAATTGCATTTTGCAATCAAAACTTTTTTTTGTTTTGACTTTTTTTTACATTAAGTTGAATGTTTGCAAATATTTTTTTGTTCAGTTAGCAAAATTTCTTGGGGGTTACAAAACAAATGCTTGGTTTCATAAAAATACACTAATTTCTCTCATATACAACAGGAGCTAGCTGCTGTTTTAAGCACCCAATACAAAAAAAAATTAAAAATAATGTCCTGGGCATGACATTAAAGTGCATCCGGCAGTGGAGGCTCCTCTATGGGGTCTTGGGGCACTAGGAGGTTAACCCCTTTACTACTGTTGACCCAGGTGGCCCTTGACAAAGGCCTAGTACCTGACTGCCCCCTAGCCAGGGATACGACGAAGACCTCCACGGCGGAACAGGCGGAAGACTGTAGATGTAAGAACCACGACAACGGCTGCGATGGCGGAAAAAGGCACCCCCACGTCCATGTGGGCCCAGTTATGTGGAAATAACAACCCAAGACCTCAACAATGGAACAGGCGGAGGATGATTGCTAACCCTATGGAGCGTCACAACGGCTGGGATGGCGGATGAAGGCTGCAGCAGAAAAGGGTCTCCAGTCGTCTTGGACTCCATGCCACTGGACCCTGACCCGGATTTGCCAAGGATCGTGTGGTGACTGTCTGTGCACCAGTCTCCCCACGTTAAACAAAGTCACGCACAGGCATCCTACCAGGAGGATCGTCATACTCGCTTCGAGTGACCACCGATGATGATGATGACAAAAAAATCATATATACTGTATGACAGTGCTCTATTGTTTTAGGGAATCTAATGAAAAAATGTTAGTCTCTTAACTGATTGTTTTTTTTTTAACCGAACTCACGGGCCGGTCTGGTCATTCTCGGACCCCTGGGTCGCCAGTTAAACAGCCCCGCCGTAGGAATTACAACAGTACGGTAACTGAGAATCTCAACAATGTACTCATATTTTTCAAGTAGACTAAAAACGACTAATAGTTTTCTATGACTCAAGGAGGACATGTGGGCGCCCGCAATTTTCACAACCTAAGCACCAATAACAGCTCTTGTGTTCACTTCGCTTGGGAAGCATTTCATTTTTAGACAGGAGTTGTCTCACACTGGAATAACCTCAGCTTGGCACTGAGTCGTTAAACTGAGGAAGTAATACTGGTACTTGGAGCAGATTTGACTTCCTCCTATTCAGAGGTAGAGGGTGCAAGAAAGAGAGGAGTAATGATGTGCAGCACTTGCATGACATGTTGAGCACTCCAGTTTAAATCAGTGGTGCCCGCGGGCCAAGTGCGGCCAACCAGCCTCTTCAATTTGGCTCGCGAGACATCATGAGTTCAATAAAGCATCTTACATGTTTCATGGAGGATAGCTTGTGCTGCTTTAAATACAAATACAGAAATGTAAGAAACATTCCAAATAGTTTACACATTTTATTAATTGTACTTGTTGGTCCCATTTATCATATCATGATTTCATTATCATAACGTTTTTAATGAAAGTGAAGGACTCCCCTTTTTTTTCTTGGTATTTTAATGTGCAGCCTGTATTAACCAGTTACGTGCAGTCAGGGGAGGCAGGTGAGGCGGGGCCTCACGTGCCAACATGGAAAGAAAAAAAATGTAAAAAGAAAAAAAATTAATTAAATTGTTATATGTATCCAGTGATTATACTATAAAGTTATTTTCCATTTAACTTCACCAGTTTTAGAATATTTTTATTCAAAATCCCTGAATTTTCACATTTGCCGTTCAAATACTGAGAAGAGACTTGCGGTGAGTCAGCAGCCAGTTGAGCCTCAACATGGATTGCGCAATGACTCGGCTAACTGCTGGCCTGCTGTGCAGTGAGACCGTATTGCTATATGAATTATATTATACATTTCCATAGTTTAGTTAGCTGAGGTATATAATGTACCGTATTTTCCGCACCATAAGCCGCACGTAAAAACCACAATTTTTCTCAAAAGCAGACAGTGCGGCTAATAACCCGGTGCGACTTATATATGGATTAATATTCATATTTATTTTCATAAAGTTTAGGTCTCGCAACTACGGTAAACAGCCGCCATCTTTTTTCCCCGTAAAAGAGGAAGCGCTTCTTCTTCTACGGTAAGCAACCGCCAAGGTGAGCACCCGCCCCCGTAGAAGAAGAAGCGCGCGGATACTACGTTTCATTTCATTTGTGTATTTCTGTAAAGACAACAAAATGTCTCCTACTAAGAGACACGCGTACAAGGTTCCACTGACTTTTGATATTCATGTGAACCGCACTGTGGATACAACGGGAACACGTACGGTGAATATTCGCACCACAGGGAATGAGAAGTCGTCCTACTGTGGTTCTAGCTTGCCATGCTAACGGCCAGAAACTTCCACCCACGGTGATATTCAAAATGAAGACCTTGCCAAAAGAGAACTTTCCAGCCGGCGTCATCATAAAAGCTACCTCGAAGGGATGGATGGATGAAGAAAAGATGAGCGAGTGGTTGATAGACGTTTACGCGAAGACACCGGGTGACTTTTTTCACGCAGCTCCGTCCCTGTTGATCTACGACTGCATGCGCGTCCACATCATCGATGGTGTCAAAAAACAAGTGAAGCACACCGAAGAAGAAGAATTCGAGGGATTTGTGGATGAGTAATAACTTCAGAAAGTGAGCTTTAAATGTTTGTTTTGTGTGTCGTGTGACACTAACGTATGAGCAACGTTGAGTTATTGATGTTGCTATTGCTCTGCACTATTTTGAGTGTTACTATTTTTGTGATTGCACATTTGTACATTACATTTTGGGAGTGAACAGAGTTGTTAGAACGCTGGTTTGTAATATATTATTAAAGTTTGACTGACCTACCTGACTGTTTTGTTGACATTCCCTTTAGCGTAGCGTAGGTGCGGCTAATAGCACGGGGCGGCTAATAGGTAAACAAAGTTTTGAAATATTCCGTTCATTAAACGTGCGGCTAATAACACGGGGCGCCTTATGGTGCGGAAAATACGGTACAGTGTATTTTGTCAACAACTGTATGTGTGTAACATATTTCTTGTGCTGAGCAATCATAAAACGGCTGCGAAGACGCACTGGGTGAGGCTCGCAGTAATCCCGCCTCCTGGTGGTAGAGGGCGCTAGTGATCCCAGCGATCATTCTTGTGACTACTCGGCTGCAGAATAAGTGACAACAAGCAGCAACAGTTAGCAGCGATCGTTTATTTTTTCCTCTCGCCTGGATTTTTAACATGGAGGATTACATATCTAAAATAAAACAGTTTTTTAAACTGGACTTTCAATCGAAGCAGGAGGTAATAATTAAAGGAAGATCTCCATCGAGACAGAGAGACTTTTAAAACTGAAGATAGATAAGGAAGACTTCTATAAACAAGTTATTGATGCTTTTGTTCAGAAGGAGCGGCGCATGGACTTCATTTATAAGTAAAGGTAAGACCATAATAATGTTTTTTTTTAATTAAATGTGCTTTTTTGTGTGCTACGGTTTGTATGTGTAAAGTTAAAGTTAAGTTAAAGTACCAATGATTGTCACACACACTAGGTGTGGTGAAATGTTTCCTCTGCATTTGACCCATCCCCTTGATCACCCCCTGGGAGATGAGGGGAGCAGTGGGCAGCAGCAGCGCCGCACCCGGGAATAATTTTTGGTGATTTAACCCCCAATTCCAACCATTTTCCATTCTATTATTGTCTCGACATTACCAGTGGAAAGTGGTAAAAAATGAATTATTATTCTACTTGTTCATTTACTGTTAAAATCTGCTTACTTTCTCTTTTAACATGTTCTATCTACACTTCTGTTTAAATGTAATAATCACTTATTCTTCTGTTGTTTGATGCCTTACATTAGTTTTCAATGGTACCACAAATGTGGGTATCGATCCGATACCAAGTAGTTACAGGATCATACATTGGTCATATGGAACATATTTACTGAGTTTATAAACTTAGTATGAATTAAAAAAAAACTATAAAAGATTTTGTGATGCTAAAAAATGTTGATGTAATCATAGTAGTATCGACTAGATGCGCTCTTGTACTTGGTATCATTACAGTGGATGTCAGGTGTAGATCCACCCATGGCATTTGTTTACATTCAGGTACGGCGTCATTAGCAGTGAGCTACGGTGTGCAGTGAAGCATGTTTAGCTATTCCTCGTCCTACAGGGATGATACTTGTAAGAAACATACTTTATTCGTCACCATGGAGGCGAGGATTAGTGATTTAGAAGTAGCTACAACACTGCAAACTGCCGATGGATGTTAGCTATGTCTTAAAGCGCCTCTTCCCGAGGGCGTTTCAGTGTTATAGCTCCACCTTTATCTTTAGTTTGTAAGCCAAAATGCGTCCGTTCTCCCTTTTCTGTCTACACACTGTGTCTGCTTGTAAGTACTCCGTGATTGAGCGTTGTCGAACATGCTCGTCTGCTCGTAAACCAGCAATGACACGACGTGACGACGACGCGGGGTCGGTGGGGTGGTGGACCGGTACTTTTCAGAGGCGGTAGAGTACCGAATATGATTAATTAGTATTGTGGTACTATACTAATACCGGTATACTTACAAACCTACTACAGAGCTCTCGTAATGTTGAAAACCACATTTTGAAAGCCGTAAACAGTTTTTTATGCATTTAATAATTTCAAATTTGCTGAAATTCATTTACAAGGGTCAGGCCGGGGAACCAATCAACAGCAAGCGATAAAAAAGGGTTTGCTGTATCACACCAAACATATGTACGTACAGTATGTGAAGTATCTGAGAGTGAGAAGAAAGCAAAGGCTTGCTATGTGTTATTTAGTATAATGCCTCTATCACAGGGGTAATACAATTACGGGGTCAGTTTCCATAGCAACCCTTCGGCTCTGTTTCCACTCCGACTGGGAGATGATGACTTCATCTGGCTGCAGATAGAAAGAGTGAGATTAGCTTTGAAGAAGGATACATCAAAAAAAGCTATGAAGAAAGGGCATGTATTTCATAGAGCTTGCTAATATGCCATGATTAAAGACTTCCTTTTAACAAATCGATAAAAAGACCTCAGATTAGCTCTAAAGCAGGGGGAATCTTCAAGGTCCACAAAAGAGACGTTTTTCAATGGGTCAAAGGTTTATTAATTATAACTTACAGGTCACAAAATGTCCTGTGTGTGAATTGGTGAATGTGGAAATATTGTCAAAGCACTTTTACTACCTTAAAAGTAGAAAAGCGCTTTATCCATATAATCCAATTACCACTTTTACATTTTATTTCAAGATAATACCAAAATTTACATTTATGACGATCAGTGTCAGAGCTTGGTCCGCATTGCCGGCAGTAAGTCGGACATGTTTCCAGTGAGGGTTAGACTCCGCCAAGGCTGCCCTTTGTCACCGATTCTGTTCATAACTTTTATTGACAGAATTTCTAAGTGCAGTCAAGGCGTTGAGGGGATCTGGTTTGGTGGCTGCAGGTTTAGGTTTCTGCTTTTTGCAAATGATCTGGTCCTGATGGCTTCATCTGGCCAGGATCTTCAGCTCTCACTGGATCTGTTCTCAGCCGAGTGTGAAGCAACTGGGATGAGAATCAGCACCTCCAAGTCAGAGTCCATGGTTCTCGCCCGGAAAAGGGTGGATTGCCATCTCCGGGTTGGGGAGGAGACCCTGCCTCAAGTGGAGGAGTTCAAGTACCTCGGAGTCTTGTACACGAGTGAGGGAAGAATGGATCATCAGATCGACAGGCGGATCGGTGCGGCGTCTTCAGTAATGCGGACGCTGTATCGATCCGTTGTGGTGAAGAACGAGCTTAGCCGGAAGGCAAAGCTCTCAATTTATCGGTCGATCTACGTTCCCATCCTCACCTATGGTCATGAGCTTTGGGTTATGACCGAAAGGACAAGATCAGGGGTACAAGCGGCCGAAATTAGTTTCCTCCGCCGGGTGGTGGGGCTCTCCCTTAGAGATAGGGTGAGAAACTCTGCCATCCGGGGGGAGCTCAAAGTAAAGCTGCTGCTCCTCCACATCGAGAGGAGCCAGATGAGGTGGTTCGGGCATCTGGTCAGGATGCCGCCCGAACGCCTCCCTAGGGAGGTGTTTAGGGCACGTCCGACCGGTAGGAGGCCACGGGAAAGACCCAGGACACGTTGGGAAGACTATCTCTCCCGGCTGGCCTGGGAATGCCTCAGAATTCCCCAAGAAGAGCTGGACGAAGTGGCTGGGGAGAGGAAAGTCTGGGCTTCCCTGCTTAAGCTGCTGCCCCCGCGACCCGACCTCGGATAAGCGGAAGAAGATGGATGGATGGATGGATGGATGGATGGACATTTTGACATAAATCCACCAATAAAACGTCTGCATAGAATCCAATACAAATGTATCAGGAGGGGAGTAAAAGAATCATTGGGTGTGATGGACGGTCCACTCAGCTCAAGAGAGATATACAATTTTTTAACATTTAAGAAAGCTACAATAACAAATTACTGTACATGACTGGACAGACATACTTTTATCTAACTGAGTCACAAAAGATTGCATTTTGAAATGTTCTATAACTTTGCATGCAAGACCAAAGCATGAGCTTTTGAAGGGGAATGCTTATCGTTCACAATATTATATTAAAGTTTTTTGTTTTTTTTCCGCATTCTAACATAAAAATCGGCTCGTTATTGTTTTTTTCCGCATTCTAACATAAAAATCGGCTCGTTATTGGTGGCTAATGGGAGCAATCCATTCAACCTCTAAATCCCTTTAAAAATGCATTCAAAAACCGTCAGCAATACTTCATTTACGTTCCGTAAACCTGCGACCCAAAAGGGACAAGCGGTAGAAAATGGATGGATGGAAACCTGTATAAAAACCAAGCTGCAGCAACATTGTTATTGTAAGAGCGAACACTGAGGAACTAATTTTCTAGCGTACTAACCTATCGGCGTTCTACGGTATTAGCTGTAAAAGATAACTATGGATAAGCTCGCTTCTACGTCAACACGAAACGCGTCTGATTTTGTCATGCACAACAAACACACTTTGATAGAACACCAATTTGTACTGACTGAAAAACATGAACAATCACATTACAGTATCTGTAAAGTATTAGCCCAGATGTCATGTTTTGTTCATACACAGCTAGCTCGACAGCATATGCACTGTAGTTGTACGGTGATATGATCAATAGTATAGTGACTCACTCGGGACAATTGTCGGTTTGGTCCAACTGGCCGGAGATGTTTCCAGCTGATTTGGGTAAGCATTCCATTAGTTCGGCATAGTTTGGCTCAAAGTTCCAGATTTGCAGCGTGACCATGTCTGCTCCAACGTTTCAGCCTCTTCTTTGTGCTCGCTTCCAAAAGCAGCAGTTCATTCTCTGTATATTTAGTTTCAAAAAGATAAGTTTGTGAATCCTCATTTGTCCAAAAATAGCCTATTACCAAGTCTGCCATGATTAGAAAACACACTCGCGTTTGATTTAGGGAGTAGGAACACATTAGTTGCAGGAAGTCGGAAGTGCGCTGCTATGGAAACGGAAATAAATGTGCCAAAGAATTAGTTCTAGCTGTGCATAAAATGACAAAAATACGGTAAATAATGTACTTATTACATATTGTTATGAACGTGTCTGTTACTACATTATATATAGACTTGCACTGTGTATATAATACGTTGCTGGAGGGTTTTGCAGTTATTTTAGAGGGCTTTGAAGGCTACAACTGTGACTCCCATTAGCCCAGGGGTCGGCAACCTTAACCACTCAAAGAGCCATTTGACTCGTTTCACAAATTAAAGAAAACAATGGGAGCCACAAAACTCTTTTGAAATTTAAAATGAAATAACACTCCATACAAAGTTTTTTTTTGCTTTGTGCTATGTATAAACCAGGGGTCTCAGACACGCGGCCCGCACCTTAATATGAAAATGTAATGTTAGTGCGGCCTGCGAGTTTTATATGAATGGCGCTTGACAGCGTCATACTTGCCAACCCTCCCGATTTTTCCGGAAGACTCCCGAATTTCAGGGTAACTATTCTCTCGAATGTCTGCTGATTTGCACCCTAACAACAATAATAAGGACGTGCCGTGATGGCACTGCCTTTAGCGCCCTCTACAACCTGTGCAAACCACGTGCCAGCCCAGGTACATGTTATAAGAGGCTTCTGCAGACACACATGAGTGACTGCAAGGTCACACTGAGGGTGGCCGTATAAACGACTTTAACACTCTTACTAATATGCGCCACACACACCAAACAAGAATGACAAACACATTTCGGGAGAACATCCGCACCGTAACACATCATAAACACAACACAACAAATATCCAGAATCCCATGCATCCCTAACTCTTCCGGGCTACATTATACACCCCCGCTACCACCAAACCCCGCCCCCCCAACCCCGCCCACCTCAACCGACGCACGGATGGGGGGGTTGATGTGTGGGGGGTTGATGTGTGGGGGGGCAGGGTTGGGGGAACAGGGTTTGGTGGTAGCGGGAGTGTATAATGTAGCCCGGAAGAGTTAGGGATGCATGGGATTCTGGGTATTTGTTCTGTTGTGTTTATGTTGTGTTACGGTGCGGATGTTCTCCCGAAATGTGTTTGTCATTCTTTTTTGGTGTGGGCCTCACAATGTGGCGCATATTAGTAAGAGTTTTAAATTTGTTTATACGGACACCCTCAATGTGACCTGTATGGCTGTTGACCATGTATGCCTTGCAGTCACTTACGTGTGTAAGCAGCGGCCGCATACAACATGTGACTTGGCCGGCACGCTGATATTATGGTGAAAAAGCGGACGCGACGACAACGCTAAAGGCAGTGCCATCAATATTGTTGTTCGGGTGAAAATCAAGGAATGTTTGCCCCAGGAGATTTCCAGGCTAGGCACTGAAATCCGGAATCGGGAGAGTCGGCAAGTATGCAGCTGAGCCGCATCAGAGTGGTCAAAGAGCCGCATGCGGCTCCGGAGCCGCGGGTTGCCGACCCCTGCATTAGCCGCACCTTGCAAGCGTTTATCATCTTTAAAATCCTAAAAAAAAAAAAAGACGTGTGTGTTCTTGTCTCTCATAATGATTGTGAACAATAAGCAAAATTCCCCAAAAAGTGCAGTTCCCCTTTAACTTCAATCGTGCTCTTTAGTAGCACACTGAGAGTCACTGTGGGACTTTTCTCTTGACGCAACACTTCCCAAGGTCTTCTGTATCTCCTATAATCGCAGCTGTCAAGTGTAAAAATATTTGGGTGTTTTGTCTTCATCTTCTGGGCTGGTGATAGCTGCTGTTATGGCAGATTGCAGTAACATGTCAGTGTCCATAACAAAATAGCCACATGTTTCACCTGACCGAGTAAAAGGTAACACCGTGGTGAGTTGCAAGGCTACATTAAACATGTTTCTTACTGCAAACAAACAACAATTTTGGCATTAAATAACATACCAGACAACTTCTCTTCTAGTAGTAAGTAAGCAAACGGGTAACAAAGGCTCCTAATTTTGCTGCTGACATATGCAGTAACATATTGTGTCATTTCCCATTGTATTATTTTGTCAAAATTATGAGGGACAAGCGGTAGTAAACATAAGGATGGACTATAATTTTTCTACTTGTTCATTTACTGTAAATATCTGGTTATTTTCTGTTTTAACATGTTCCATCTACACTTCTGTTAAAATGTAAGAAGCACATATTCTTCTGTTGTTTGGATACTCTACATAAGTTTTGGGTGATATTATAAATTCGGGTATCAATCCAATACCAAGTAGTTACAGGGTCATTCATTGGTCATAATTAAAAGTCCTCCTGTGTCCAGGGACGTATTTCCTGAGTTTATAAACAAAAACAAAAATGACAAAAGATGTGTTGATTAAAAAAAATATCGATGTAATCATTGCATTGACTATATACGCCTCTTGTGCTTGGTATCGTTACAATCATTACAATCAATATTTGCATAGACCCACCGATTTGTTTACATTCAGGAGTGCTAGCTTGCTGTTTTGATTGATTGATTGAAACTTTTATTAGTAGATTGCACAGTGAAGTACATATTCCGTACAATTGACCACTAAATGGTAACACCCGAATAAGTTTTTCAACTTGTTAAAGTCGGGGTCCACTTAAATTGATTCATGATACAGATATATACTATCAAATATATACTAACATCATAATACAGTCATCACACAAGATAATCATCAGAGTATATACATTGAATTATTTACATTATTTACAATCCGGGGTGTGGGATATGGAGGGGGGGGGGGTAGGTTTGGTTGGTATCAACACTTCTGTCATCAACAATCAGCATCAACAATTGCATCATCCGATAAATGGACATTGAAACAGTGTAGGACTGAGTCGGTAGGATATGTACAGCAAGTAGTGGACATAGAGAGAGAGAGATCAGAAAGCATAAGAAAAAGTATCTACATTTGATTATTTACATTTGATTATTAACAATCCAGGGAGGGTGTTAGTTTATGGTGGAAGTTGCCTGGAGGTGTACTTTTATTGCGGTTTTGAAGGAGGATACAGATGCCCTTTCTTTTACACCTGTTGGGAGCGCATTCCACATTGATGTGGCATACAAAGGGAATGAGTTAAGACCTTTGTTAGATCGGAATCTGGGTTTAACGTGGTTAGTGGTGCTCCCCCTGGTGTTGTGGTTATGGCGGTCATTTACGTTAAGGAAGTAGTTTGACATGAACTTCGGTATCAGGGAGGTGTAGCGGATTTTATAGACTAGGCTCAGTGCAAGTTGTTTTACTCTGTCCTCCACCCTGAGCCAGCCCACTTTAAAGAAGTGGGTAGGAGTGAGGTGTGATCTGGGGTGGAGGTCTAGAAGTAACCTGACTAGCTTGTCCTGGGATGTTTGGAGTTTAGATTTGAGGGTCTTGGAAGTGCTAGGGTACCAAGAGGTGCATGTGTAATCGAAAAAGGGTTGAACGAGAGTTTCCGCTAGAATCCTCATGGTGCTTTTGTTGACCAGCGAGGAGATTCTATAGAGAAATCTTGTTCGTTGGTTGACCTTTTTGATTACCTTGGTTGCCATTTTATCACAGGCAAGATTAGCCTCTAAAATGGAACCTAGGTAGGTGACCTCATCTTTCCTGGTGATAACAATGTCACCCACTTTTATAGTGAAATCATTGACTTTCTTAAGGTTGATGTGGGACCCAAACAGGATGGATTCCGTTTTACCCAAGTGTATGGATAGCTTGTTGTCAGCGAGCCAGGTGCAAGTTCTACAGAGTTCAGCACTGAGGATTTTCTGTCTTTCTCTTTCCTTGTCTGATACCAGCAGGGCCGAGTCATCCGCAAACAAGAACAATTCACAGTTGCATGCTGATGACAAGTCCTTTATGTACATTAGGAACAGTAAAGGCCCTAATATACTGCCTTGGGGGACTCCACAGCTTACTGAGAGGGGGGGGGACACGGTGCCGTTCACCTCTACCACCTGTTCCCTCCCCTTCAAGTAAGATTGCATCCAGCTCGATGAGGTTTTATCAAATCCGATTGCTCTGAGCTTATCCAACAGTATAGCGTGGTTAACGGTGTCAAAGGCCTTCTGAAGGTCCAGCATGACCATGCCGCAGTATTTGCCCGCGTCCACCTCATGTTTGATGTGGTCGGTCAGATAGAGAAGGCATGTGTCAGTGGAGTGGTTAGTTCTGAAGCCAGATTGGAATTTGTACATGAGTTTATTGGTGGCAAGGTAACTATCGACCTGTTCATAAACTATTTTTTCCATTACTTTCGAAATGGAACTGAGAATAGAAACAGGTCGGTAGTTGCCAGGTTCCAATTTGCTTCCTTTTTTAAAGAGGGGAATTACTCCTGCTATCTTAAAATCTTTTGGTACTTGGCCTTGTGAAATTGAGAGGTTTATTATGTGCGAGATGATTGGGGCAATGATGGCGGCAGAGTCCCTGAGAAATCTGGAGGGGATATTGTCAGGGCCGGTGGCCTTGTTTGGATTTTTTAAGCACCTCATCCACTGAGACCATTTCTAATTTGAAATCGTTGTTGGATACTCCTAGCTTTCTGTAGAAGGCTTTAATGTGTTCTACACCAAAGTGACCAGAGTGGTGGGACAGCTTGTTGACAAGAGTTGCGGCTATGCTGGTGAAAAAGGTGTTAAGTCTGTTAGCTATTGTATCTTCCAAAGGTGTGTAGTAAAGCATGTTTAGCTATTCCTAATCCTACATGGATGATGCTTGTGAGAATTAAGAAACACAGTTTATTTGTGGCCATGAAGACAAGGATTAGTAATTCAAAAGCAGCTAAAACATTGTGGAGGGACATTAGCCGCTAGCTAGCTATGTTTTAAAGCATGTTTTTTGTTTCCACCTTTATCATTAGTTTTGAAGTTAAAATATGTCCGTTCTCTCTCTTCTGTCGCCACATTGTTTCCACTTGTAAGTGCTCTGTGTGTGTGTTGACTCACATGCACCTCTGCTTAAATGACCAGCAATATCACAATGGCAAACCATCATGTCAATGAAAAAAAAAGTACCGATATTTTTCAAAGTCAGTATAGTACCTTGGGGGGTATACCATACAACCGGCATACTATAAACCAGTGCTAAACAGCATGTGCAAATTATGAAATTGTTATTACTGCTATTAGTTGTGTGATAAGGGTGATTTACTCGGACCAATAGCTAGTGCAAAAGTGGTGCAGGGAGGGAATATTTTTCCACCTTCAGAAAAAATTGAATGCTTTAGAAGTTACTCTCTTTGACCTTCGTTTTGCTTGAAGAGATAAACACAATGATATCACCCTGTTTTTATCTGTACGCAAAATTACCTATTATTCTCTCTAGTTTTAAGGATGTCAAAATGTACCGGGTGCGGATGGAGTGAGAGTGGACTTGTGTGTGTGTGTGTGTGCGTGCGTGCGTGCATGCATGCGTGCTTGCGTGTGTGTGTCCAACACATACAAACGTACACTAAGTTAACTTTCGGTTGAACATCTCCGCTAACATGTGTGTAGTGCAGTGGTTCCCAAACTTTTTTCATCAAGTACCACCACCTCATAAAAAACTTGGCTCTCCAAGTACTACTATAATGACCAACATTAAATACAGTAGTGTACTAGGCCCAATTATTCACTAAAAACAAGGCAGAGGTTTCATTTAACAAGTGCCTGTAATATTTTTGGCCATTGTAACATTACAAACAGTTTGAACAGTAACACTGTGTTTGAATATTTCATTAAGTGATTCTTTGGCCTACCACTAGATGGAGCCCGCATACACATAACACAGTTTGAGAATCGCTGGTGTAAAGTGACCATCTTAAAAGAATTTGCCACACTTTAATTTGCCATCTAAGGCTGCTGAACACAATGTTCAGGTTTCTGCAAGGATCCAAATGGTTTTAAAATGAATACCGTATTTTCCGCACTACAAAGCGCACGTAAAAACCTCCAATTTTCTCAAAAGCTGACAGTGCGCCTTATATATGGACCAATATTGAGCCACAACAAACCTAAACTTCATTTTCATAAAGTTTAGGTCTCGCAACTACGGTAAACAGCCGCCAACTTCTTTTTCCCCCGTAGAAGAAGAAGCGCTTCTTCTTCTACAGTAAGCAGCCGCCAACTTAATTTTCCCCCATAGAAGAAGTTCTTCTTTTACGGTAAGCAGCCGCCCCCGTAGAAGAAGAAGAAGCGCGCGGTGCATGCTGGGATATATGACTGAGCGAGGCGTGCCGTTTTGATTTCCATTTGTTTGTTTATGTAAAGACCCCAAAATGGCTCCTATTACGACGCAGAGTTTAAACTTAAGACGATCAGTCACGCAGTAGAACACGGGAATAGAGCAGCAGCGACACTGACTCGATTAATAAAGACTTCGACGAGACGGAGCCGGGCATGTTGGATGCCGTATTCACCCAACTGTTTAATTCGTACACTGAAGAAGAATAATTCGAGGGATTCGTGGATGAGGAATAACTTCATAAAGTGAGCATTGCATGTTTATTTTGTGTGTTGTGTTGTGTGAGATTAATGTTTGAGCAACGTTGAGTTATTGATATATTGTTATTGCTCTGCACTATTTTGAGTGTTACTATATAACGTTTGATTTACCGTAACAGTATCACTGTTTTTTACGTGTTTATTGAATCAGGGAAAAGTCCCCCTCCACTATGTGATATAAATGTTGCACTCCAGGTTATACCTTGCTGTTGTTAAAAGATAAACAAAACACCACGTCGCTGACTTTACCTCTTGGAAAATAATAAAACAGCTGTTTATTCATTTTGGGAGTGAACAGAGTTGTCAGAACGCTGGTTTGTAATCTATTAATAAAGTTTGACTGACCTATCTGACTGTTTTGTTGACATTCCCTTTAGGGCAGCTCCATCTAATGGATGCATAGGTGCGCCTTATATATGAACAACGTTTTGAAAATATGCCATTCATTGAAGGTGAGCCTTATAATCCGGTGCGCCTTATAGTGCGGAAAATACGGTACAGTATTTTTAAATTACGTTTGTTGTGTTTTGTATGTAATGTGTATATTACATTATTATTGAAATAAAGATTACAAAAATAGAAAACCATGGCAACTGTGACGGCGGGCACAAACATAACGTAAAACATGTTGACGGAAATGACGTAGGCCTCGCGCAGGCGTGGACTTATTGGGGCTTCCGGTACCGGTCGGGTAGTGACAGTGGCTGTTTCTTGCACAGTGAAGTGAATTATATTTATATAGCTTTTGCTGCTGTATTGTTGGCATACAAACACATCAGAAGTAGCATGGCAGGTTCTATATCACAGGTGTCAAACTCAAGGCCCCCGGGCCCAGATGTGGCCCGCCACTTCATTTTAATTGGCCCTCGAAAGCCTGGAAATCATCCATCCATCCATTTTCTACCGCTTGTCCCTTTTGGGGTAGCGGGAATAATATGTTTCAATAAAGTACTGTAACTTATCTTACTAAATGTATTCTTTCTTTCTATTTTGGGAGAAAAAAAAAATATATGTACTCCATGTAATCGCAAATTATGTTAACTTTTAAATATTGTCTAATTATGCAAAAATATATTATCAAACATTAAAACCATTTCTTAAATAGAAATAAATACTAATAGTAATGATTTCAAAGCAAGTTATCCATCAAATTGTGCAATGTAAAAGTAGCAATAGATTTCATAGTAAAATTGTGAAATTTACTATGGTTTTTCTCTAAATGAAAAAAACTGTACTTTTTTTACTGTAATAAACTGTGGTGTCGTTTTGACATTCACACCAAAAAATCTACAGTTGTTGATTTGCGGTAAAAATAAACAAACTGGCAGCTCAGGTGCCAAAATTTGACTGTAAAATTTAAGTTTTTTTTATTTACAGTAAAAAAAACTAATGCACATTTTACAGTAAAATTCTGGCAACTGAGCTGCCTTTTTTTTTACCATTAAAGCAGCAGTACTGTTTTTCCATTTACAGTAATATACATTAAATTTTGAGGTGAAATTATTGCAAATTACCACGTGGTTTATACATTTTAGTTTAAAAAAAAATCTACTAATAAAATGCATACAAAAATTGTGTAATTTTAGTATTCACTATTAGAAGCAGCCCTCTGGAGCCAAACATAACTGTGATGTGGCCCTCAGTGAAAACGACTTTGACACCTCTGTTCTATAACAAACGTATCAATAACTGCTAAAAAAAAAATAAGGCAGTTGCATGAAACCTTACTGATTATTTACAAAAACCGAGGTACCACTGTATATTGGGTATCCCTTACATAAAAGTACCAATGTTGGTTATTGTGACGATGACCACTGAACTGGAAATGGAACTTATCTCCAGAGTTTCCCCTTGTTTTGGAGTAAGGATGTAACGATGAACGTTATTAATTATAACCGCAGTAAAACTTCTGAAGGTTAGTATTACCCTTTTAAATGAAATTTATCATAAAACCGTGATTGATAACCGCACGTTCATAAACTCACAAACCAACTAGCGTTAGGCCGTTAGCTATCTTAAATGCTAACATGAAAACCAGAGACATTCCCGAAAAGAAACGACATACCACAAGCCCAATCTTACATAAACACATTGCTGAGCAACTAAAATATTCAATTGTGCACATTGAACCTACTGTCTGTGCTGTTACCACAGATAGCACAGATCTGTACTTGGAGGTGGTTTTTTTTTACAACTCTATTAAGAAAGACGAAGTAGTCTACAACAGAAAGTGAACTCAACTCGCGTGACATTACATAAACCTGTCATGAAATAAAGTGAACAATTTACCTTTATCAATTAAAAAAAAGGATTTTTAAACTTTTACAAAATAAAATGAAAAAAATAAACAAATAAAAATTGGGCTTTTATGAATTCTAAAAAATATTTAATATTTATTCTGCCAAGAAAGTTTTTTGTTTTTTTTATTTGGTTAAAAGATTGCAGTGTAAATATTTTTTTTTATGAGCATTTTCAACAATACCGCAATAATAATGATAACTGTGATAATTTTAGTCATAATGCATGATATTACATTTTCATATCGTTACATCCCTAGATGTAAGTCTTAGACCTTTATTTAGCTTTGGGCAGTAAATTACCTTCTGTCATGTAAATAATAGAAAAATAAGTTGATATATCTCTGTTTTATTACGGCAACAGATTGACCAACTGTTGAATATTGTTTCTAAAAGTCAATTAAATCCTAGTTCAACTTAGTATGGATTCATTTGGCCCCATTCCTGGGTGGAACTCGTGTGAAAGGAAGAGGGGGGTTAATCATTTTGCAATGCAGTCTGCTGAAAATAATGGAAAGAGGCACTCTACTTAGCAACTGACGCTGTGGTCAAAGTTGGAATTACCGCAAAACACATTTTAAGATATTCAAGAATCTACTGCCATCTGGCAGCTAAGGTGCATAGCGCGCTCCCTAAATTTGTCATGTTTTATGTGTCAGGTAAACCGCGACAAACAAGGAAATATGAATTTCCTTCCTACTGTATTCACACAGATTTCCCTAATCACGAGGGGTGTAACGGTAAGTGTATTTGTATTGAACCGTTTCGGTACGGGGATTTCGGTTCGGTTCGGAGGTGTACCGAACGAGTACACATGCTAGCAGCAACCGGGCTAGGACAACATGTAAAAGCCAGAGCTGGAAGACCCTCCTGCCTCGTAAAGATCTCTCGTTTGGGAACACTTTGGCTGCAGGATACAACAATGGTGGACGGAGGTTTGCAGACATTGTTCAGCAGCTGCTTCTGACAACACGTCAAACATGTGTTGCACCTTTCCTGCTTCCGGCTCCCAGACCGTAGTCGACGAGCGCAGGGGAGACACTCCTCCAGGGCCGATGTATTCTCGGGGGCAACACCCTTCACTCTACCCGGCAGTGGGTCTCCACAGCTCCGGACTCAAGGGTAAATGACGAGTCTGGCGATTAGTTGCAAATCGTAGCTTTATTGAGGTCTTGCACACAGCCAATCCAACAAAACACTAGCCACTCCCAGCACTCATGCTACCGCTCCCTCACCTCGCTCGCCCACACACTCACCTCACATGCTGTCACATATTAAAAGAGCCACACACACACATACGCTACTCTCATAACACATGCTAACCCATTTGAAGCGTCACCACCGCATTCAAGCAGCCTCTCCTCGGCGAGTCAGGCAGGGCTAAAGCAATAACAAATGTTTTTATAGCAGCAGATATAAGTCCATATTGCATTAAAATTTAGATTTTGACCCACTTATATGGTGGAAGAACAATGAGCCCATATATCCTCTTACTGCCAAGTTAGCCAGGCTGAAGGGGGGGGAGAAAAGTTAATCTGAGGCTGAGTTGACTTGAAACTGTTTAATGTTGCACTTTTTATATGTAGAAGAAAAGTTTTGTCATTTTATTTAATCCGAGGAACAATTTGAGGCAGTTTAATGTTGATTAACGTGGACCCCGACTTAAACAAGTTGTAAAACTTATTGGGGTGTTACCATTTAGTGGTCAATTGTACGGAATATGTACTGTACTGTGCAATCTACTAATAAAAGTCTCAATCAATCAATCAAAAAAAGCACTTTATATGTAGAAAGGTTTTGTTAAGAAACCATTCTGAGCCTTACCTTATTTAGTTTTTATTTTATATATGTTGACCACATTAACCCTGGCAATGGACCCTGTGTGTATATGTATGTTATGCCATTGTTTACAAATTTGGTAAATAAATAACCAAAACATTTATATTTTGTTGATTTCTTACTGTACCGAAAATGAAACGAACCATGACCTCTAAACCGAGGTACGTACCGAACCGAATTTTTTGTGTACCGTTACACCCCTACCAATCACGTAATTTATGTTGATTGCACATGCTCCTTTACCTTAACCGTGGATGGTTATTTGAAAGGTGGATTGTTATACGGTCAGTGATCAGGTCAATGTATACACCAGTGCAAAGATAAGAGACACATTTCGCTTCAAAATAAATCCTGATGGGACTTTAGATACAACACAAAATGTCCATGTCCATGTATGACAACGTCCTTGGACAATGGAAACGGGCGACTGCTTCTTCAATATTCATCCATTTATAACCAATATCCAAATATTTACTGTTTGCTGATAACCATTACCATGTCACTGTTTAAGGGGTGTGTGCTTTTAATGCAGCTCATTCGCAGCAAGGGGTTGGGTTGAGCAGACATAAATCTAGCTGTCCTCCATCTTGCTACGGTGATCCGTCAACCGTCAAGACAGTATCACGGTACGTTGTATAACTTAAGTAAATGAATAGTTTTCATATTTTGACATCATGTAACTGCTCCAAAATGATACTTCATACTATGGTATTGCCATGTAATAAAAACTAAATTGGCTTTTAAGAATTCTAAAAAATATTTAATTTTTATTCTGCCAAGAAAGTATATATATAAGAAAGTTATTTTTTTAATTTTTATTTGGTTAAAAAATTGCAGTGTGGACTTCCGGTCTGGGCAAGATGGAGTAGACACGTGTTGAGTCTCCCTCCCACAACTTTTTACATTGCCACTCTTTTAAAACTCCATAAACAAAGCCAGCGAGCGGGTGAATATATTACTCCGGAGTTGCAACCGGCAAGAAATGCCAACTCACTCGACGAAGCGGAACGCCAGAGATACCGGGGCCGGATCTAGCTCTTCCGACGGAGGTGCCGGTGAAGTCAGTATGTCGGCTATAGCTAAGCTTCTGGAAGAACACCGCCAGGCCCTCTCCACGGACTTCAGGACAGCAATTTCTACACTCGAGACAAAGATTGATAAGGTACACACCAAGGTCTCTGAACACTCTCAGAAAATTACCTCACTCGAAGAAAATGCTACTTTGCAAGACGAACGCCTGCTAGCACTGGAAGCAACATGTGCTAAGCTAACGGACATCGAGGCTAAGCTACGTGCTAAAGTTAGCGACCTCGAATCCCGGAGTCGGCGAAACAACATCCGAGTGGTCGGTATACCAGAGTCCGTGGAGGGACCACGTCCAACTACCTTTTTTGCGGAACTACTGAAGGAGATTTTTGACGAGGATTTCTTTGAATCACCGCCGGAGTGCGACTGGGCTCATCGAACACTCGCTAGCAAGCCGAAGCCAGACCAGAGACCAAGGCCCGTTCTGATACGGCTACACAAGTACCAGGTGAAGGAGATAATTATCCGCGAGGCCAGGGCCAGGAGAGGCAAGCTACAATACCGAGGGTACCCCGTCGCCATCTTCGAGGACTACGCACCTGAAGTGGTGGAACAACGCCAAAAATACCGCGATGTGATGCCGAAGCTCTACCAAATGGGCCTACGACCAGCATTACTGTTCCCGGCCAGGCTTGTCATAGTAACGAAGGATGGTGGTAAGAAGAGACTCGGATCGGTTACAGAGGCTGAGGACTTCTTGACATCAATCCGCACGCAAGATACCTGATGGGCTTGGATTGCTATTTACCACTAAAATACGTCTGGACATGACAACAATTTGCACCAGGACTGTGCAGCTCCTGGAATAAAGACTGTAAGTTCCAAGTTTTTCAGAGGCCTGACTTATGATAACTTTACATTCACTGTGGACATTGTGGGCCTTTGTTTGTTTTGCTGTTCTAAACCTTGACCACCATTTTAGACGTGTCTTCATAATAGGAAGCAATGTTTGAGTGTTGCAATTTACACACTGGCTAACGGTGGTCACATAATTTCCAACATGGATGGTCGTAACTATTTTTGGTCTGTTTGTTTGTTCCGCTCCGTACCGGGCGTTCTTTCTTCTTTTTCCTGAGGGGCCAAGCTATTTGTAACACATTTTGATTATGTATCCTAATTTGTTTTAATCCGAACTAGTTATTCGTATGCACATTATGAGGCACTCCTTGGTCCAAAAAACATCACTACAGCTACTGGTGCAGTGCACTGTACATTTCGGTATGTGCCTTGTTTATTTCGGTTTAATATTTCCTATATTACTATACACTCAGGTTGGGATGCGTCTCATGATAGTAGGCTCACTTTAAATTCTTATTTCGCTTTATGGAGTTCATTACTGCTACTGTAAGGGAGGAGACTCCGGAAGTTAACATTAGTCAAGTTAGGCTAAGTAAGAGCGAGAGAGCTCAGATAAGGTTCTTATTTAGGGTGGGTAGTAAGGGTAATTGCATTCTAATCTGTTGGGGTTTGTTGAAATGTGTCTTTCTGTCATTACTAGTTTGGTGTTTTGTACTATTTTGTTATTTTTATTTTTTTGCTGCTATGTCTTCCCTCTCTCCCTCCCGTCCCTCCCCGTGGGGTCTAAGGCGTGTCACACAGATTTACTGTTGGAGTCTAATAGATGGCGGATGCTGGTAGGATGACGAGTGGCGGAGTGCGTATCATCTCTTGGAACTCCAAGGGCATGAACAACGCTGTCAAAATTGGTAAAGTCTTAACTCGGCTGCAGCATCTTAAAGGGGACATTATGTTTCTGCAAGAAACACACCTGAAGACATCAGAAATTCTCCGTATTAAGAGGTCTTGGATGAGCCACTTATTCCATTCCAAATTTTCTGCTAGGGCTAGAGGTTCGGCCATAATTATCCATAAGCGTGTTATGTTTGAGCCAGCAGACGTTATAGAAGATAATGAAGGTCGCTATGTTGTGGTTTCGGGCACGTTACAGAACAAACCCGTAATTTTAGTCTCTGTGTATGCACCTAACTGGGATGATGACACTTTTTTCACAAGACTTTTTGCTAGGATCCCCAACGTCGATAGCCACCGCATAATCGTAGGCGGGGATTTTAATTTAGTCCAGGATGCGATTCTTGATCGATCCTCCCATACTCGAAATACACTATCCAAAGCAGCAGAGGCTGTGTCATCTTATGCAAACCAAGTAGGACTTTCAGATCCCTGGAGATTCAGGAACCCGCATGGGAAGGCATTTTCATTCTTCTCACACGTTCACCATTCGTTTTCCCGTATTGATTTCTTTTTAATAGATAACAATCTCTTGCATTGTATTAGCGCATGCGACTACCACCCTATAGCCGTCTCTGACCACGCGCCAATCTCAGTCGACATTAAATTTCCGCAAGGTGTGACCGGCCGCACAATGTGGAGGTTCAGCTCTCACTTGCTCTCGGACATTAAGTTCAAAGATTTTGTTGAAACAGAAATTCGTACCTATATTGAGTTTAATGACACCCCTGACATTGAAAATAGCATCTTGTGGGAAGCACTTAAGGCTACTGTCCGGGGACAGGTGATCGCTTATATTTCCAGGATGAGGAGGACTGAGAGGGCTAGGCTGACGGAAATTGCTAAAGAACTCCTCGACCTCGACAATGTATACGCTGTTTGTCCATCTCCATCCCTGTATAAAAAACGTATTCTGCTACATTCGGAACATGACCTGCTTATGACGCACATAGTAGAAAGACAACTGCGACAATCCAAACAATGCTTCTATGAACATGGAGACAAGGCCGGCCGACTTTTAGCTCAACGGGCCAGGGCTGCTTGCGCATCGCGGTCGATTCCCAAAATTAAACTACCCGATGGTAGTTATACTTCTGATCCAGTTGATATTAATAAGTGTTTTTCTGAATTTTACACTAAATTATACACTTCTGAATGTTCTCCTATCTCCGCGATTTGCCCCAACCCCCTCGATTCATTAACATATCCTTGCATTGATGTAAACATTGCCAGGGAGCTGGGTAGACCCATTTCCTCGTCAGAGATACAGGAGGCAATTCGATCTATGCAAAATGGAAAGTCGCCCGGTCCTGATGGCTTCACAGTTGAATTTTACAAGGCTTACTCATTACTGTTATCCCCCATTTTAGCAAGAATGTTCAATGATTCCTTCAACGCCGGCCGCTTACCAGGGACTCTGTCAGAGGCTTCCATTTCATTACTTCTTAAGAAAGACAGGGATGCTACCTCTTGTGGTAACTACAGACCGATCTCGCTTTTGAATGTGGACTGTAAGATTCTGGCGAAAGTTCTCTCTACGCGTCTTCAAACCGTGATGCCCTCAATAATTTCGGCCGATCAGACAGGCTTCATGCTGGGGAGACATCCATTCTTCAATACCAGAAGATTGTTGAACATAGCTCTCACTCCGCCATCTGATACTCCGGAGGTTGTGGTGGCGCTGGATGCGGAGAAGGCGTTCGATAGGGTGGAGTGGGGCTATTTATTTTTTATTATGGAGAAATTTGGTTTTGATCCTAAATTTATTTCTTGGGTTAGAGTCCTGTACGAGACTCCGCTTGCCTCCGTACATACTAACGGCATCCGTTCAGCTTACTTCCCTCTCCAGCGTGGGACCCGGCAGGGATGTCCGCTTTCACCCTTGCTGTTTAATATAGCCATTGAACCGCTTGCTATTTGGCTTAAGAATTCGGAGGAATTTAAGGGTATCACTCGTTTCGGTCGGGTTCATAAGCTCTCCCTATATGCAGATGATCTTCTGTTGTTCGTTTCGGACCCATCGTCCTCGCTTCCCCATATACTATCGATTCTAGATCAGTTCGGTCGCTTGTCAGGGTACAAACTGAATATTCAGAAAAGCGAACTATTTTTTGTGAATAATTTGGCAAGGTCACTCCCGCGCTCACAATTCCCCTTTAGGATCTCGGAGGACGGTTTTAAATATCTGGGCGTGTTTGTCTCGAATTCTCCCACAGAGCTGTTTCGTAAAAACTTTCAAGCACTGTTAGACAAATGTAAATCGGACTTGTCCAGGTGGGCTGCCCTCCCCCTCTCCCTGGTTGGCCGCACTAACCTCATAAAAATGATTTTACTTCCGAAATTTTTATATCTCTTTCAACACATCCCTATATGTCTCAACAAATCATTTTTTGTTGGCCTTGATCAACAACTTCTTGCTTTCATTTGGCAAAACAGGCCAGCCCGCCTTAGGAAAGCCATTCTACAGCTCCCTAAGACGGAGGGTGGTCTAGCACTTCCAAACTTTAGAAATTATTTTTGGGCCTGCAATATCAATAAACTTCTGTACTGGGTCCGCTGCGACTCCCCAGCCGCCTGTCCACCTTGGGCTCACATAGAGGTAGCATCGTCTAATGGTTCCCTGCACGCGGTGATTTGCTCACAGCTACCCTTATGTTCATTGGGGACCTCCCTAAACCCAGTTGTTAAAAATACTATTAAAATTTGGACTCAATTTAGGAAACATCATGGCCTGCACAAAGCTTCCAGCGGTGCTCCGATTTTGAACAATCCCGCCTTTATCCCTGCCTGCTCTGATTCTGCGTTTCGCACCTGGTCGACTAACGGCCTTAAAATCCTCAACGACCTGTACCACGATGGAGTGTTCTCTTCGTTCGCTTCTCTGTCAACAAGATACAATATACCTAATACACATTTCTTCCGATACCTTCAAATAAGGCATTTTATTAAAAAAACAATTTCCCCATTTTCCCAACCGCCCCCCAGAAGCAGAAATTGATCGGTTTCTCTCCTTTGACTCTGACAAACGACGTTTGATATCTGTAATATATAATGAAATCTGCTTTCTGAATCCACTCAACACTTCACCTGCCAGAGAATCCTGGGAGCATGACCTTGGGGCACCTATACCTGACGGGCGGTGGAGAGAAGCTTTGAGGCTGGTGCATTCATCATCTATTTGCGCTAGGCATGGCCTAATACAATGTAAGATACTACATAAAGCACATTTCACTAATGCTAGACTGGCTAAAATATACCCCAACCATAGCGACGCTTGTAACCGCTGTAGACAATCCCCAGCTGACCATTTGCATATGTTCTGGACGTGCCCAAAACTCTCAAGTTTTTGGTCGGCTATTTTTGACACTGTCGGGCAGGCCCTTGATAGAACAATAACACCCAGCCCGCTGACTGCCCTTTTTGGCGTTCCGCAGGTGGACGGTTTACCTGCAACCGCTCGTCATGTCATTGCGTTAACGACTCTGCTGGCTAGGCGTACAATTCTTTTTAAATGGAAGCTTGCGTCTCCGCCGAGCCATAACAATTGGATACAAGATGTCTTGCGGTGTCTGCAATTAGAGAAGCTTCGGTTCTCGCAGAAAGGATCTGTGGCATCTTTCCATAAAACTTGGGGCCCCCTCCTGGACCTTATTAGGGACAAGCTTGACATCACCCCAAGCGATTCGGGTAACCCAACTTAGACAGAACTGACCGCTGAAGACCCCCCCTCCCCCTCATTCCTTGTGTTTATTTAGTTTTACGTTATATTTTATTGTATATCTTAGGTATTATTTATTTATTTATTTCACCTTATTTACTCTTTATTTACTTCAATATAGTTTGTTAGATTGAAGCTAAGTATGCATATATTCATGTGTGTCTATATTTGTTGTGGGCACTAGGCGACAATTACCTTGGGAATTAAGTGGGTGGGTATGGTAAGGGATGGGGTTTATTATGTTACATATTGAAAAATGTGCAGATACTCCAACTTGCTGTTGCCATGATTCATCATGCTGTATTGTCTGCAAAATTCAATAAAAATATTTGGAAAAAAAAAAAAAATTGCAGTGTGAATAAATTTGTTATGAGCATATTCAACAATACTGCGATAATAATGATAACCGTGATAATTTTAGTCATAATGAATGATATTACATTTTCATATCGTTACATCCCTAGTTTTAAGTCTTAGACCTTTATTTAGCTTTGGGCAGGGGTCAAATTACATTCGGTCTTGTAAATAATAGAAAATAAGGCAATTTTGTTTGTTTGACATAAGAATATGGTTTGGATGGACCTGTTATATATAAAAGGCATTTTTCTTTTACTGACATGAGTGGCGGGCAGTAATGGTCGAACTGTGCTGGTCAGTACAATACTGTCCGACTGAAGTGGCAGTAAGTGGACATCAATAATAACAAAGAACAGAATGTAAGCTACAAAGTGAGCTGTGTTCAGTCTTGAAATAAATCCCCTTCCAAGTATAAGCAGTAATCTCTCTCCGCAAGCTGGTCACCACATCCGTCAGTCGTCATTAAAGTATACATACTTTTGTTTTTAGGTTTTACTATGAACGGCTTTTTGCAACTGTATGACAGTTAAGATGAATGCAGTTAATAAAAGTTATTAGGGCGACAGATTGACCAACTGTTAAATATTGTTTCTAAAAATAAATGCAATCCTAGTTCAACTTAGAATGGACTGCATTCCACTTTAGAGCTTCTACGGTGCATCGTTGTTTATAAAACTAACTCTATTCATTTAGAAGGCTATAAACCCATGTTTGGGCAGCTGCTCTTTCAAAGCAGAGAGTGAGAAAATGTGAGGACAGTCCTATTTATCTCCTCTCACATGTGGCTGAAGGACGGCGCTGATAAGAGCCTAAACAAAACCATTGCACAGTCTATCAGCATGCAACAGGCCAATGGTAAACAGACTGCTCTTTATTACACACTCGTCAATAAACAATGTTTAGTGTTGGAAATGAGCTAAGGTGGATATTTATTGCGGTTCAATCAACACATTTTGATTCAGTCTGAATGCTCCTTGTTTCCACTTCCAGATACTTTAGCTAACACAATGAGGCAAATTCAACCATGAGGTCGAACCACTACAGCTAAAAATAACTTGTGTGTTGAACGCGATCACAGGATTATATTACATGGGCTTGGTAGGGTAAGAGAGGTGGAATAACCATGCCACCGACGGACGACCCGACCGTTCGTAATATGCTGTTTAATACGTTTGATTTTTATTTGCAATGTAAGCTACGTTCATAAATATTTGTATAGAGTCCAATAATTGTTTTTCATTTTGAACATATGGTGTTGTATAGGGCAGTGTTGCACTAATGTGTGATTGGGTTCTCTTTGTGGAATAAAGCACATTCTCCCGGTTCTCCCCACAGTTGAAAATCATGCTAGCAAAGTTAAATGGAGACTCTAAATTAGGTGTAGATGGTTGTTTATATAGCTGGAACAGGCTGTAGCTCAGGACAATGAACAGGAGGTTTGATTGGGGAAGGGTACCGAATACATTTTTTCAAAGCTCCAACTGAATTCTGCGATAGTACTGAGTATTGATTCACGTAAAATCCAACGCTGCCATATTTTGATAACTTTGTTGCACATGACGTCCCGGACGGCTCAAATCATTGGTGGGCAAACATGCACTTACGCAGCACTCAAAGCAGACTCTTGTTTGCATTTTTCCATGCCAACAAAGCAATTATGCCTGACTGAACGTAAAGTAAGGCTCCACTTTTCATAATGTGCTAGCACGATGCTAATTTACATTGGATTTTCCATAGACATGCTGCTGATTAGCATTAGCGATTTTGCATGGCAATTTCAAAGCCTCCAAAATTTGGTAATGAAAAATACAACTATGATGCACATTGCAATCAAACAGCTGGTGTGTACCAAGTACAATACTTACAGTATTAACACTTTTAAAAGCACAAAAAAAGACTGCCTGACAAGGCAACAGTGTCATCTATACACTACTCCCATGTAACATCTTGGAATTGCAACTGCATGCAAAGTCTACTATATAATACTTGCAAATAAGACTCAGAAGTGTAAGAAAACAAGATATAACAACTGGAAAGCACAATTATTAGGGATGTCCGATAATGGCTTTTTGCCGATATCCGATATTCCGATATTGTCCAACTCTTTAATTACCGATACCGATATCAACCGATACCGATATCAACCGATATATGCAGTCGTGGAATTAACACATTATTATGCCTAATTTGGACAACCATGTATGGTGAAGATAAGGTACTTTTAAAAAATAATAATAAAATAAGATAACTAAATTAAAAACATTTTCTTGAATAAAAAAGAAAGTAAAACAATATAAAAACAGTTACATAGAAACTAGTAATTAATGAAAATGAGTAAAATTAACTGTTAAAGGTTAGTACTATTAGTGGACCAGCAGCACGCACAATCATGTGTGCTTACAGACTATATCCCTTGCAGACTGTATTGATATATATTGATATATAATGTAGGAACCAGAATATTGATAACAGAAAGAAATGGGGGGAGGGAGGTTTTTTGGGTTGGTGCACTAATTGTAAGTGTATCTTGTGTTTTTTATGTTGATTTAATAAAAAAAACAAAAAAAACGATACAGACAATTAAAAAAAAACGATACCGATAATTTCCAATATTACATTTTAACGCATTTATCGGCCGATAATATCGGCAGGCCGATATTATCGGACATCCCTAACAATTATCATTATCAGCTTACTGTTAAATGTGAAATATGTATATATATATATATATATATATATATATATATATATATATATATATATATATATATATATATATATATATATATATATATATATATATATATATATAAGACAAAAACATTGGTACCGTTGAGTACCGGTATCGATTTTGGAATTGGTACTGTATTGATTCAAAAGTGAAAGGAGTCTATCCCTAGATGTGATAGAGACTGAATGAATGAATGATGGCATTCAAAGACAAAACCATAAAAACAAATCTTCCAAATACTTCTGAACTTGACATCTGCCATACCATAAACCACCTTTTTGAAAGGTTTAATTTAGACTGATTTAATCTGTCAAGATTATACATATTATAAAGTATATTAATTATACAGGTTTTTGGGTGCCGGCTTTCTAAATTATGTCTTTGGTGTTAAATAAATATAACCTATTGCTATGTTTGTGAAACATGATCATTTCCTACTGTAAAGTCTTGATGTTTTGTTTTCATGCATCAGTTAAATTTATCAATTGTGTTTTATTTATGGATAAGAATGTGATCGGACATAATTCTACAAGAGCCATTAGATAGTGAAGAACCTAAAAACTGCAAAATGGTCAGTAATTGTTTCTCATCTCTGTAGTATGTTGACAGTACAATGTTCTTATAAACAGTAATTATAGCACTAAATGGAACAGTGTCCCTGTTATTGTTTTTCTACGGTTATCTTGCCATCCATAGGCCAGAGGGATACACAAATATATTTCAAGGGTGATAAGCCAGAGGGTGACAAGGAGGCTAATACTAAGACCTGAATGATTGAGGTCAGTGGGTGTCTACAGACAAAACATGTGTTGTTTAACACTTTCCCAGGACATAGATTTTTTATTATTTGAAATAATATAATGTTCCCTACTTCTTTTCGAACATGTTGAATTGTGTAAACGTAACCATGTGATTTTCCTTAATCTGACTTCTTGTAAGCATGTCTGAAATGAATAAACCATAATGGACCACAAACCACCTAACAAAGTGAGCCACACAAAAGGCCCTGATGAAATAATTGATTAAATGGTGATTCATAATTAGTTTATGTTAATTATGTAGGGGTATTCAGGCATTTCTAAATAGACCACGACTGTAGGTGCTTTCCAGTCATTCCGAATGATGTCCCTGCTTATATCGTGGTCATTGTATATGGATGGTGAACATCAACAAATAAAGGTAAAACACTACATTTCCATCATCAGGACGCATTAAAGCGCTTCTCTTGCTGGGTCGGAATGTCCTTAAAGGCCTACTGAAAGCCACTACTACCGACCACGCAGTCTGATAGTTTATATATCAATGATGAAATCTTAACATTGCAACACATGCCAATACGGCCGGGTTAACTTATAAAGTGCAAATTTAAATTTCCCGCTAAACTTCTGGTTCGAAACGCCTCTGAGGGTTGACGTATGCGCGTGACGTCAATCATTGAAACGGAAGTATTCGGACACCATTGAAGTCAATACGAAATAGCTCTGTTTTCATCTCATCATTTCACAGTATTCTGGACATCTGTGTTGGTGAATCTGTTGCAATTTGTTCATTGCATTATGGAGAAAGAAGCTGAGCAAGCAAAAAAGAAAGTTGTCGGTGCGAAGTGTCTATTTTGCGAGGGAAGTCAGCAACAACACGTACACAGCCGGCGCTTCTTTGTTTACATTCCCGAAAGATGCAGTCAAGATGGAAGAACTCGGACAACAGAGACTCTTAGCAGGAGGACTTTGATTTGGATACACAGTTGCGATAACGTGAGTACACAGCTGCGCTTCCAAAAAATGTGATCGCTTGCTATAACTAGCTCGAGCTAGTAGCTAGGAGCTAGGAGCTAGCATTAGGATTAATTTGTGGCATATTAAATATAAGCCTGGTTGTGTTGTGGCTAATAGAGTATATATATGTCTTGTGTTTATTTATTGTTGTAGTCATTCCCAGCTGAATATCAGGTCCCACCCGCGCGCTTCCAAACATTTGATTGCTTGCCCGTACGTGCGTGTCATGTACGTAACTTTGATTAAATATATAAGCTTTATGAACCTTGGGTTAGGTGAACGGTTGTTTGGGCTGAGTGAGTGTGTGTGTTATGCAGGTGTTTGAATTGTATTGGCGGGTTATATATACGGGATCCCGTCCATATTACCCGCTTGAGCTATAACTAGCTCGAGCTAGTAGCTAGTAGCTAGGAGCTAGCATAACAAACACCTAGGTGTTTTTATGCGGGATTAATTTGTGGCATATTAAATATAAGCCTGGTTGTGTTGTGGCTAATAGAGTATATATATGTCTTGTGTTTATTTACTGTTGTAGTCATTCCCAGCTGAATATCAGGTCCCACCCGCGCGCTTCCAAACATTTGATTGCTTGCCAGTACGTGCGTGTCATGTACGTAACTTTGATTAAATATATAAGCTTTATGAACCTTGGGTTAGGTGAACAGTTGTTTGGGCTGAGTGAGTGTGTGTGTTGTGCAGGTGTTTGAATTGTATTGGCGGGTTATATATACAGGATCCCGTCCATATTACCCGCTCGAGCTATAACTAGCTCGAGCTAGTAGCTAGGAGCTAGCATAACAAACACCTAGGTGTTTTTATGCGGGATTAATTTGTGGCATATTAAATATAAGCCTGGTTGTGTTGTGGCTAATAGAGTATGTATATGTCTTGTGTTTATTTACTGTTGTAGTCATTTCCAGCTGAATATCAGGTCACCCCCGGCTCTCACAGCATCTTCCACTCCCCACTAGTCCTTCACTTGCACTTTCCTCATTTAAAAATATTTCATCCTCGTTCAAATTAATGGGGAAATCGTCGCTTTCTCGGTCCGAATCTCTCTCACTTCATGCGGCCATCATTGTAAACAATAGGGAACTTTGCGTATATGTTCAATTGACTACGTCACGCTACTTCCGGTAGGGGCAAGCCTTTTTTTATCAGATACCAAAAGTTGCGATCTTTATCGTCGTTGTTCTATACTAAATCCTTTCAGCAAAAATATGGCAATATCGCGAAATGATCAAGTATGACACATAGAATAGATCTGCTATCCCCGTTTAAATAAAAAAAATTCATTTCAGTAGGCCTTTAATGGATTGTGGCGGCCATTGGACCAGACCACACTGAATGTGGTTTTCTGTTAACTAAGACTCATTGACATCTGATCCTCACTAAAGAAGAGCTTAATATGCACGTAAAATATACACTCATTGGCCAAAAAATTGTCACATTATCATTTTGTTGGCATCAAGTGTCTGTATTGTCACATTTACAGTATTTCTGTCTAGAGTTGCATGATTTTTTTTTGCCAAGATAGCGAAGATCTCCCGTCTAAAGTCTTCTTGAGTACATCCTAAAGATTCATGATGGGGTTCAGATCTGGACTCTGTGGTGCATGGAACAAATGTGACCATGTCATTTTGGAATATGCCCCTACCATCAGGGGAAGAACATCCATAGGTTGAATAAAAACCTGGTTCTTCGGTATATTCTGGTTGTCAGTTGACCTTTTTATCAGGCACATGCATTGTTGGACCTTGACTTGACCAACTGCAGAAACCACAACCCTATTTATATGCTTCAAGGGACCCTATCCTAAACTTGTCACTTTTCAGATTTGCTTTAAATGTTGTACTCTTATTCGACTTGATGTGGAAGTACTAGGGATGTGGCCCATCGCTCGCCAACAAACAGTTTTAGACGATTTTTGCATTTTATGGCCGATCACAAACACTGATCCCCTCTAGCTGACACTGTATTTATTGTAGTCCACCCAGACTGACAAGCAGCTAACAGCTAATAATGTGTCTCCATAACCAGTGTGGAGCTGCTCCTTTAATCTATTGATAATCACCACCATATACGGAAAATAAACTGCATTTATTTGTACTTATTATTATCACTGGAGGATGAGGCTGAACATATTGCACACAGAGGAAGAGAATAAGTTTGATATTGTTAAACTGTCAATAGCACTCATCATAAATATATGTAAATAGTTACAGTTAATGCACATGATTGGTATCGGCTGACCTCACTCATGGATGATCAGTATCGGAATCAGCAGCATACAACTTTAATAGGGACATCCCTAGGAAGTACACAATATCACACGGTTGGTGTGTTTTAATAGGGCTGTCAACTTTAAAAAATGAATCGCTAAATCAGGTACAGTGGGGAAGGGATTCATTTGGCCCCATGAGTGGAACTCGTGTGAGAGGAAGAGGGGGTTAATCATTTTGCAATGCAGTCTGCTGAAAATGATGGAAAGTGCCACTCTACTTCGCAACTGACGCTGTGGTCAAAGTTGGAATTACCACAAAACACATTTTAAGATATTTAAGAATCTATTCTTATCTGGCAGCTAAGGTGTATAGTGTGCCCTCCAAATTTGTCACATGTTATGGTCAGGTAAACTGTGACAAACTGGGCTATATGAATTCCCTTCCTACTGTATTCACACAGATTTCCCTAATCACGTAATTTATGTTGATTGCACTTGCTCCTTTACCTTAACCGTGGATGGTTACCTGAAAGGTGGTGTGAATTGTTATACGGTCAGTGATCAGGTAATGTATACACCAGTGCAAAGATAAGAGACAAAATTTGCTTCAAAATAAACCCTGATGGGCCTTCTAGATACAACAAAAAATGTTTTAATAAAGCTTACTGTCTGTATGACATTCTGACAATAACATTTCAGTAATTGTGTCAAAATATTTGGGTATTTTTTCAAGTTAATTTAAGTTATGCAAACAAGTAATTACTGTGATTAATACGGATTAATCACAATTCAAAAGTGTGATTAATCTGATTTAACTGCAACTTCAGGAAGTCCATGTATGACAACGTCCTTGGACAATGGAAACCGGCGAGTGCTTCTTCAATATTCATCCATTTCTAACCAACATTCAAATATTTACTGTTTGCTGATAACCATTACCATGTCACTGTTTGAGGGGTGTGTGCATTAATGCAGCAGAGTCGCAGCAAGGGGTTGAGTTGAGCAGACATAAATCAAGCTGTCCTCCATCTTGCGACAGTGATCCGTCAACCGTCAAGACAGTATCACCGTACGCTGTATAGCTTAAGTAAATGAATAGTTTTTCATATTTTGACATCATGTAACTGTCGCGGGGGGTGCTGGAGCCTATTTCAGCTGCATTCGGGCAGAAGGCGGTGTACACCCTAGACAAGTCGCCACCTCATCACAGGGCCAGCACAGATAGACAGACAACATTCACACTCACATTCACACACTAGGGCCAATTTAGTGTTGCCAATCAACCTATCCCAAGGTGCATGTCTTTGGAAGTGGGAGGAAGCCGGAGTACCCGGAGGGAACCCACGCAGTCACGGGGAGAACATGCAAACTCCACACAGAAAGATCCCGAGCCCGGGATTGAACTCAGGACTACTCAGGACCTTTGTACCGTGCTGCCCATCGATAACGATTAATCTATGAATACTAAGTGTTCTTGGCATCCATGTAAATGAGTGGTTTCTTCATAAAACAAATCTCTAACACACGGTCTTGACTGCCATAAGATGGGGGTCGCTCTGACGTAGCGAAGCAGTGGACGGACACACGGGTTCTATAGATGTCTAGGGGGTTGATGGGCTGGAGCCGAGCCCTGACCAATCACAACTGAGTAGGCGTGGTCAGGAGATCAGACTGAGTTATTAGTGCATTTCGGTAAAAAGGAGAAGAATGCAGATTTACCCTGTACACATACTTGCCAACCCTCCCGGATTTTCCGGGAGACTCCCGGAATTCAGCGCCTCTCCCGAAAACCTCCCGGAAGAAATTTTCTCCCGAAAATCTCCCGGAATTAAGCCGGAGCTGGAGGCCACGCCCCCTCCAGCTCCATTCGGACCTGAGTGGGGACAGCGGCGACAGTCTGTTTTCACGTCCGCTTTCCCACGATATAAACAGCGTGCCTGCCCAATCACGTTATAACTGTAGAATGATCGAGGGCGAGTTCTTGGTTTCTTATGTGGGTTTATTGTTAGGCAGTTTCATTAACGTCCTCCCAGCGCGGTAACAACACACAACAACAGCAGTCACGTCTTCGTCTACCGTAAAGCAGTTCGTCTGCCGTAAACAGCAATGTTGTGACACTCTTAAACAGGACAATACTGCCATCTACTGGATAGCCTCCGAAACACTGAAATTCAAGTATTTCTTTTATTTATATGTATATATAAAATAAATATATATATATATAGCTAGAATTCACTGAAAGTCAAGTATTTCATACATTATATATATATATATATATATATATATATATATATATATATATATATATATATATATATATATATATATATGAAATACTCGAGTTGGTGTATTCTAGCTGTAAATATACTCCTCCCCTCTTAACCACGCCCCCCGCCACAAACCCCGACCACGCCCCACCCCACCCCCCGGAATCGGATGTCTCAAGGTTGGCAAGTATGCCTGTACATAATGTGAGATTTATAAAGTATGGTGCCCCACTGTGATCCAACATCATTTTTGAAAGCCCCTGAAATTAGCAAAATAAGGCTCATTTAAATCCAGGTGGTGACCTTATTTTTATTTTTATTTTTTTGACCAAGCAGAATACCTGGCAAGCAGTTTTCTGTATTTTGAAAAAAATGTATTTCGTTTACAAAAACACACAACCTATCTCTGAAATATGAACGTTATCTTACTTAGTGTGTTTTGGAAACACCTCCCAGGCTGCTTGACTTTGAATGACACATACTCTCAAAAAAAAAAGTCAAGCTCCAGTCTGGTAAACTTTCCTACTTTACATGACGTCATTGAATGTGTCTGGTGCCCGGGAAGCGCACTTGAATGCAACACTTTTGGCACTAAAATGACAAGTGGAGTCATTCAGTCACTGGCCAAAGGAACCTCGGAAATACCTTAAATGTATTATTCGATTGGTTTACTTTGTATTGGTTTCATTATCTTTCACGGTCGTGACTCATACGTTGAATAAATTGAAAATGAAAGATGAAAACAAACGGGCTTACCTCCAGCGAGGGAGTCGTTGGTGCCCTGCAGCTCGATCAAAGTTTCATCTTTCGCCTTGCCCGTTATTCTCCTCATTGCGGCCGACAGCGTGCTCGGTCAGACAGCCTTGTGACTGGGGGAGGGCTGGGGGGATGCCACTGTGGCACTCTTCATCCACCATGTGAACGAGGCATTACCATTCACCGAGGAGGCTCAATAATGATCAGTAAAAAGGATTATATTAGCAGATAATAACACATTTGGAAGGATATAGCGAAGGTGAACCCTTGGCGGCTCCTAGACGTTGCCCGATCAAAGAAGGCACTCATAAAGGGGAGTGGCTAAGGGTGTTTTCATCGGCTAAATCGGTGTGTTTGCTTCCCCGCCTGTCCGTGGGAGAGTTTACAATTTAAAGTAACTGCACATGTTATTCATGATTTTAAAGAAATGCAGAGTAGCTCAGGAAAACGACCAAATTAAACAACGAGGCTGTCACAAGAGGGCTAACGCCATGGCGACAACACTGCCACCCTACGGTCAATAACGGTAATGCACATCAAGCATAGTATTTTCTGGTTTTGTGAATTACAATTAAAAAGCATTTTACTGCACGATGAAAGGTTAAAAGAAACAAAAATAAATAATGACTTAAATCTGTCATGAATGAATTATGAATACGTATTTTATGCAAAAGAAAAATATAATAATTTAATGTTTTAATTAAATATTTCAATATTCCAATAATTATTTCATCTTGAATATAATTATTGATCTAATTATTTAATCGTTTATATATTTCACAATCAAATGATTAAATAAATACATGTACTTTTGATTAAATAAAAAAACAATAGCACATGTGCTAATACATGTATGTATGTATTCCATCCATCCATTCATTTTCTACTGCTTGTCCCTTTCGGGGTCGCGGGGGGTGCTGAAGCCTATCTCAGCTGCATTCGGGCGGGATGCGGGGTACACCCTGGACAAGTCGCCACCTCATCGCAGGGCCAACACAGATAGACAGACCACATTCACACTCACATTCGCACACTAGGGCCAATTTAGTGTTGCCAATCAACCTATCCCCTCCAGGGAGAACATGCACACTCCACACAGAAAGATCAATTATGAAGAATTCATTACAAAAAGTGGATGATTATTTAAAAGATTACTTAAATGTGTCATTATTGTTGGAATTTAATACATGACTGTTAGTAAATGTGTCAATGTATTTAATGTAAAAGTACATTTAATCTTTTGATGAATAATTTTAACATTCAATTATTTTATTTACTTATTGATTTAATAATTTCATTATTTGATTAATTATTTCACACTCAAATTAAAAAAATAATTAAATGTACGTTTACATTAAACTCATGACACAGTAAATAACACATTTTGTATGTAATTAAAATTGCAATTAATGACATTTAAGTAGTTATTTGGAGATGTGATTATTATTTGTTTTATTTCATCCCATTTGACCCTTCATACTACACTACCCGAAAAATATATAATAAAAAAAAAATCCAAACAGCATGACAGAAAACAACAGAGAATACGCAAGTGCATAATCCAGGTTTAAAGAATGGTACGTGTTTCTCCAAAAGTCTCCAGTAGCACATGAAAACGTTTGTAAGTCGCTGTATGACTACCTGATTAGCAACCAGGAACAGGTGTGTCTCCTGAATGGCAATCAGAAACAGGTGAGCAATTAAATCAGCACTCAGGCAGGTATGAAAGCAACTGAGAGTGGAGACAATCAGAAAGATGAACAGAAAAATGGTGCTGGAAAGGAACTTAATACTAAAACACAGGAAAACAATAAACACAAGTCTAACCTATCATGATATATTTTTACTAATTATATTGAAAATTATATTGTATGACATGCACAAAAATCATGGCGCTGCATCGATGCATTAAGCCTGATTGTTGCAACGTATCGGACATTTCCTAGCATCCAACATCAAAAAACTCTTCCCTCAACCACGACCATCATCGCTCGCCTGCATGCGACGGAAATTGGGGACATTTTATCTATCCCTGTGATACGCTTGACAGTTTTGGCTTCATTAATATTTATCTCATAATCATATTTTAAAATCCTACTCAGCATTTGCAGCATGCAATAAGAGTGCACAACATAATTAGTACCTCTGGGACAAAAATGCCCCTCTCTGAAACATATTATATGCGGTCCTTTGCTCTTTTCACATGCAATACATCAAACGCTTTGTAAGCGCTTTTTTTTTTTTTGCACAAAATTGTTCCAAAAGTTAGTTTACCTAACTTAAGTTTATTTTTTCCTTGTTTGGGCTAAAATTGGTCACCATGTTGTGACGTTTTATTGTTTATCTCCCTGGACGGATACTCACTCATCCACACGGACCAGACATTGGCCAAGAGCTAGTGGGCAGCCTGGGACAGAGTTAGCTCTCTTGGTCACGTTATTGAGTATGTCCAGGTCCTGCCTCTGATCGTGCTGCCTCCACCCCGGCAGACGATGGCATGGAACACTCCTGAGGCCACCACAGTGTATATGGGTGTTAAGATGGTGTTTTTGTTTATTTGTCCATGCATGGTGTAATCTAATGTGTGCAATAAAGGCCTACTGAAACCCACTACTACCGACCACGCAGTCTGATAGTTTATATATCAATGATGAAATCTTAACATTGCAACACATGCCAATACGGCCGGGTTAACTTATAAAGTGCAATTTTAAATTTCCCACCACACTTCCGGTTGAAAACGTTTTTTTATGCTGACGTATGCGCATGACGTCAAGGGTTGGTACGGAAGTATACGGACCCATTGAATCCTATACAAAAAACTCTGTTTTCATCTCAAAATTCCACAGTATTCTGGACATCTGTGTTGGTGAATCTTTTGCAATTTGTTTAATGAACAATGGAGACTGCAAATAAGAAAGTTGTAGGTGGGATCGGTGTATTAGCGGCGGACTACAGCAACACAGCCAGGAGGACTGAAAGATGGATAGCAGACGCGCTAGCCGGCGAACTCACCTTAACTACCTCCATCTCCGGGCCGCCAACCGCATCTGTGATCGGGTAAAGTCCTTCGTCGCACCGTCGATCGCCGGAACGCAGGTGAGCACGGGTGTTGATGAGCAGATGCGGGCTGGCTGGCATAGGTGGAGAGCTAATGTTTTTAGCATAGCTCTGTGAGGTCCGGTTGCTAAGTTTGCTTCAATGGCGTCGTTAGCAACAGCATTGTTAACCTTCGCCAGCCTGGAAAGCATTAGCTGTGTAGTTACCTGTCCATGGTTTAATAGTATTGTTGATTTTCTATCTATCCTTCCAGTCAGAGGTTTATTTATTTTGTTTCTATATGCAGTTAAGCACGATGCTATCATGTTAGCTCGTAGCTAAAGTGTTTCGCCGATGTATTGTCGTGGAGATAAAAGTCACTGTGAATGTCCATTTCGCGTTCTCGACTCTCATTTTCAAGAGGATATAGTATCAGAGGTGGTTTAAAATACAAATCCGTGATCCACAATAGAAAAAGGAGAAAGTGTGCAATCCAATGAGCCAGCTTGTACCTAAGTTACGATCAGAGCGAAAAAATATATGTCTTGCACTGCATTCTAGTCCTTCACTCTAACGTTCCTCATCCACGAATCTTTCATCCTCGCTCAAATTAATGGGGTAATCGTCGCTTTCTCTGTCCGAATCTCTCTCGCTCCATTGTAAACAATGGGGAATTGTGAGAAGTCCTTCCTTTCGGTGACGTCACGCTACTTCCGGTACAGGCAAGGCTTTTTTTTATCAGCGAGCAAAAGTTGCAACTTTATCGTCAATGTTCTCTACTAAATCCTTTCAGCAAAAATATGGCAATATCGCGAAATGATCAAGTATGACACATAGAATGGATCTGCTATCCCCGTTTAAATAAAAAAAAATCATTTCAGTAGGCCTGCAATAAGTTATATTTGTTAATTATTACTCATTTGTAGTTTTTCATTGCATTTTTCTTTCAGTTTCTGCATGTAACAATGGCGCCGCTCAAGTGGCAGCTGGATGCAGCAGCTCTGTGCTCTTTTTTATATCCTCCTTTGTGTTCTTTAATGTTTTCTCGCTTGTTTTCATGTGACCTTTTGGTTTAAACGCCTTTGGAACTGCGCAGCCAGGGGTGGCACTTTTGTGACTTTTGTGCTTCTTTTAATAGTTTTTTGTGGACTTTTTGATTCTTCGCTGCGACCACCAAATTTCCCCATTATAGGATATATAAAGTCTAGCCTATTCAATCCGATCCTAGATAACTGCCAAATACTGATGTGTATTTGTTTGGATGATAAATAGTAAACATATTATTTTCTGAAAGAGCTGTGTTCAAAATGTAACTGTGCGAGCAAAACAGCTAATGTTAGCACTGTACTGTGGCCCAGAAGTACATTTGTATGCAACTATTTGAACACAGTAATCCCTTTTTTATTGCTGTTAATAGGTTCCAGGCCTGACCATGGTAAATTAATTTCTGCAAAGTATGACTTCCATCCATCCATTCTCTACTGCTTGTCCCTTTTGGAGTCACGGGGGGTGCTGTTTTATCCTGCATTATTGTTCAATTAAGGATCTTTACTATGTATATCTTAGCTGTTGTGTAGCTGCGAGCTTCTAGTAGCTTATAGCCTACCATGTTTACCTTTTGTAAATGACTTGACTATAATACAAAGAAAAAAAACAATATTGTGTGCTTTTTGGAGGACATTTAATGTTACTGGCTGTCCAGCTTTGCACAAATAAACGCACTCAATCAATCAATCAATGTTTATTTATATAGCCCTAAATCACAAGTGTCTCAAAGGGCTGCACAAGCCACAATGACATCCGCGGTACAGAGCCCGCATAAGGGCAAGGAATAACTCACAACCCCAATGGGTTGTGAGTTGTGCCACTGCAGGACTGCTTGCATCGGAGCTTATATCGGAGATTTTAGATGCAAGCCGAAATCATCCATTACTTGTTTGTGTGTTTTTTGCTGATATCGGACCGATATCCGAAGTCAATATCGGATTGAGACACCCCTAGTTTTTTCCTTCTAGCTATACCAGGGGTCGGCAACCCGCGGCTCCGGAGCCGCATGCGGCTCCTTGACCACTCTGATGCGGCTCAGCTACATACATGCCGACCCCCCCGATTTTCCCAGGAGACTTATGGATCTCAGTGTCTCTCCTAGATAACTCCCAGGGAAAAAATAATCCTATTTATACTCTAGTTACTAAATAAAGGGCATGCCCTAATTGCACTGCAGTAATTGTCCTCTATAGCATTTACATACAGCATGCCAGTCCAGCCACATGTTGTTATTACTTGCACACACAGGAGACAGCAAAGCATACTTACTCATCAGCCACACAGCTTACACTGACGGTAGCCGTATCAAACAACTTTAACATTGTTACGTTACAAATATGCGCCACACTGTGAACCCACACCAAAAAAGAATGAAAAACACATTTCTGGAGAACATCCCACCGTAACACAACATAAACACAACACAACCATTACCCAGAATCCCATGCAGCCCTAACTCTTCCGGTCTACATTATACACCCCCGCTACCACCAAATCCCCCCACACATCAACCCCCCCCCCCCCCCCCCCCTCCGTGCGTTGGTTGAGCGGAAGAGTTAGGGCTGCATGGGATTCTGGGTATTGGTACCGTCAGTGTAAGATGTGTGACTGCTGAGGTAGTACGCCTTGCTGTCACCCACGTGAACAAGCTGAAACTGCATTCTACATGTGGTCGAGCAGGTACAATGATAGGGCAGACTGTAGAGAGCGCCAAAAGCAGTGTCATCACGCTCTGATATTCGGGAGTCTCCTGGGAAAAATGAGAGGGTTGGCAAGTATGACGCTATCAAGTGCCATTCATTTAAAACTCGCGGGCTGCACTAACATCAAATTTCCACATTAAAGTGCGTGCCGCTGCGTGTGTCGGAGACCCCTGGGTAACATAGCACAAAGCATTTAAGCTCTGTATGCGGTGTTTTTCATTTTAAATTTTAAATTTTTTTTTGTGGCTCCCATTACTTTCTTTAATTTGTGAAACTTGCCAAAATGGCTCTTTGAGTGGTAAAGGTTGCCGACCCCTGAGCTATACTGATGTTGTAATTTGGTTGCTGCTGGTTCTCTTCACCTTTTTCTGCCGGTGTTTTTGTCACCTAGGGTGCGCTTGCATGCTGAGAGCAGGAAGGCTGCTGTGTAAAGGTTGTAAACTGTCACTGTTCACTGTTAGTTCACATCAACATGTTCAATAATATGGTTGTAGTATGCGGTGGTGACGAACTGCATTACATCAAACCGAGAAATGGTTTTGATATTTAGTGCTTATCGTGCAATTGAACTACACTGCTGATAGTAAAACAAAAACATAAATAAATAAGGCAACATGTGATAACCACTCGTCTACTATTTGAAGATGTTAGTCTCAACATTGTGTTACTTTAATGATCATTTGTATACATATTTTCCAGATGCATTGTTACATAATGTACCAATAGGTTGCTAAAGTAGAACATTTTGGATAGTGTTAGTTCCCCGAACTAAACACAATTCTGACAGGAAGAGGTCTTAGAGATAAAAAGCTGTCAAGTGATGTTTCTGTTTAGCACACGTCCAAACATTAAATAAGTGGATCTTGTTCGCTACAACTTACTGAACATAACTTAATGAATATTCCCTCAGTTAAAATCCTACTGATGTACAGATACCAAATATATATTTTATTTCTTAGAATGAAGCAGTGAAGCAATGACACCTTAACTGTTCCAATCAAAATACAGTATGGAATGTTGTATATCAGAGAAGGGAAGGAGGCGACAACCAGGGCAGGACTGCGGTTTACAAGGTTTATTGGAAACCTTAGATGAATACGTGGCGTGTGTATGCTACTCAAAGTGAGTGAGTGTTGACTATGTGTAAAATTAATAATGTAAATGTTACCAAGGGTTGTTGTCTGTAAATGTTGGTTGTATCTTTCGTCGTATCCAAGGGGCAAAGGCGAAGAGGCAGTACGTGGACAGGCAAGTGGTCGTGGGCAAGAGCAGGGCAGCGTGGTCTGGGTCCGAGCAGGGAGATCGTGGATCGAGGTGGGCAGTTAGGAATCCGGATGGGTGTCGAGTGACAAGGCACGATCACGGAGGTCAGGGGAGTCACTGTGGAAATACAAAAGGGCATGAACCAGGGGGAAACACGGAAAAAAATAGAGCAAAACAAGGACGAGGAAATCACTGGGAAAAGGAATGCCAGACGTGATGCTTACTGGAAGGTTAGCGACGTTCTGGCAAAGGTTCCTCGGGTCCGCTGGTCTTTATGCCGCTCCCCCTCGTCAAGTACAGGTGTGCTGATCAGTGATTGCTTGCAGACTTGTTGCTGTGTTGTGCTCAGTGTGAGCAGGGGTGTGTTTGAGCGTGCTGCCAGCAGAGGGGTTAGCAGAGGTGCCTGCAGCTCCAGCTGCAGAGGAAACCTGGGATCGACTCCGCGTCATGACAGTACCCCCCCCTTATGCGATGCCCCCGACGAGCGCCGAGGAGCATCAGGATTAACACGGTAGAAGTCCCCTAGAAGTGAGGGATCGGCAAGGTAGGAGGCTGGCACCCATGATCTGTCTTCAGGTCCATATCCCTCCCAGTCGACCAGATAAACGAGCCCCCTACCTTGTCGACGGACCCTGAGGATCTCCTTGACCGTCCAAACCTGATCTCCATTAGGCAAAAATCTAGAGGGTGGGGGGGCAGGGACAGGAGGGGACACAGCGCTCTCCGCTACCGGTTTAATCTGGGAAACATGGACAACAGGATGCCGCCTGACCGAGGGTGGGAGAGCCAATTTAACAGATACCGGGTTTATGATAGAAATGATGGAGAACGGACCAACATAAAGGGGAGCCAATTTTCTAGATGGTACCTGGAGACTGAGGTCCTTAGTGAGAAGCATCACTTGTTGTCCTGGTTTATAGGACGGGGCTGGAATACGATGACGGTTGGCGTTGCGACACATTTTCTCAGATGCTCTTTCCAAAGCTGCACGAGTGGCTCTCCACACCCTCTGACACCGTCTAATATGAGCTCTAGTAGAGGGAACAGCGATTTCCAGTTCCTGTTGGGGAAATAAAGGGGGTTGATAACCTAATGAGCACTCAAATGGGGACATACCGGTAGCGGAGCTCTTCAAGGAGTTATAAGAAAACTCCACCCATGGCAGAAACTTGCTCCAGGACGTGGGTTGATGACTGGCGACACATCGGAGCATGGTCTCCAAGCTTTGATTAGTTCTTTCAGCCTGCCCGTTGCTCTGGGGATGGTATCCCGATGTGAGGCTGACCGAGGCCCCGATACCCTTGCAGAAGGCTCTCCATACTTGCGATGTAAACTGAGGGCCTCGGTCAGAAACGATATCCATCGGAATACCATGTTGTTTGACGACGTGAAGTGTGAGGAGGTCAGAAGTCTCTGAGGCAGAAGGTAACTTTCGCAGTGGAACAAAATGGGCTGCCTTGGAGAAACGGTCTACAATAGTAAGGATAGTGGTGTTACCTCTGGAGGCTGGAAATCCTGTGACAAAATCCAGGGCGATGTGTGACCAAGGACAGGCAGGAATGGAAAGAGGGTGAAGAAGACCAGCAGGAGGCCTGTGTGACATCTTACTACGGGCACAAGTTAAACAAGCAGCGATGAACTCACGAGTGTCCTTGGCCATTGATGGCCACCAAAAAGGTCTTCGCAGCAGTGATAGGGTTCGTTGAAAGCCAGGATGGCATGAGAACAGGCTGGAGTGCCCCCAATCCAGAACCCTGGGTCGTAACTCCCGATGGACGAACAGTTTGTTGGGAGGTCCACCTCCCGGTCCTGGATTGGAATGCAGTGCAGCCTTAACTAGGTCCTCCACTTTCCAAGTTACCATCCCAATGATACGAGTGGAAGGAAGGATGGGTTCTGCCACTGCCGGACCGGTAGGTTCTTTCAGAAATAACCGGGACAGTGCGTCAGCCTTAGTGTTCTTGGACCCAGGTCTGAAAGAAAGCATGTAATTGAAGCGAGAGAAAAACTGCTGCCACCTTGCCTGGCGGTTGTTGATCCTCTTGGCAGCACGGATGTGTAGAAGGTTACTGTGGTCGGTTAGGATCTGAAACTGGTGTCTAGCTCCTTCCAACCAGTGTCTCCATTCCACCAGGGCCTCATGGACTGCCAGTAATTCTCTATTCCCAGCATCATAATTCTGTTCGGCCGGGGTCAGGCGCCTGGAGAAAAAAGCAAAAATTGTCATTTTTGGACCGTTGAGAGAGAATAGACCCAATCCCCGAGTCTGAGGCGTCAACCTCCACCAAAAAAGCAGTTTCTAAGTCGGGATGGACTAGAATGGGGGCAGAAACAAAATGCTCCTTTAACTCCTCGAAGGCCTTCCTCGCCAAAAGAGTCCACACAAAAGGAATGTTAGTAGACGTAAGCGAATGTAGTGGTGCCGCAACTCTACTGAAGTCTTGAATGAAGCGACGGTAGAAGCCAGCGAAGCAGAGGAACCTCCGAAGTTCCGTCCTAGTAGTAGGTTGCGGCCACTTCACCACGGCCTCCACCTTCTTCGGGTCTGGCCTTATGTGACCCCTTTCGACCACGAAACAGAGGAACTCCACCGAAGAGGAGTGGAAGAAGCACTTTTCTGCCTTAACAAATAGACAGTTTTCCAAAAGCCGTTGCAGGACAAGTCGAACATGTCTTTGGTGATCAGAGAGGTTACGGGAGAAAATGAGAATATCCTCTAAGTATACTACCACGAATTGGTCCAGCATGTCCCGAAGAATGTCGTTGACAAGAGTTTGGAAAACTGCAGGTGCGTTGGTGAGTCCAAAAGGCATCACCCGGTACTCATAATGCCCCATATGAGTGTTGAAAGCAGTCTTCCACTCGTCTCCCTCTTTGATCCGGACCAAGTGATAGGCGTTACGGAGATCCAGTTTGGTAAATATGGTAGCAGGTGCCAAAGGTTCAAAAGATGAGTTGAGTAGAGGAAGAGGGTACTTATTCTTAATGGTGATGTTGTTAAGGAGACGGTATTCAATGCAGGGACGAAGGGATCCGTCCTTCTTAGCCACGAAAAAGAATCCCACCGCCAGTGGAGACTTGGATGGTGTTATGATGCCCGAGGCAAGGCCCTCTGTGATGTAGTTCCTCATAGCTTCCTTCTCTGGAAGAGACAAGTTGTATAGGTGACCAGACGGCAAGGTAGCGTTAGGGAGTAACTCGATGGCACAATCATAAGGTCTATGAGGGGGTAGTCCCAGGGCACGTACCTTGCTGAAGACCTCGGCTAAGTCATGGTAGCAAGCTGGAACCAGAGATAGATCGGCCTGGGGAGTCGTGGTAGTGGAGTGGTAGACCAGATGAGATGCTGACCCAAGACAGTTGGCCATGCAGGGTGTACTCCAAGCCAGAATTCTGCCAGAAGACCAAGATATATGGGGGTTGTGGTGACGAAGCCAAGATCTTCCAAGTACCAGTGGGGCTACCGGAGCTTCTAGCACCCATAAACTAATGGTCTCTCTGTGATTTCCAGAAATGGTCATGGAAAGGGGCTCCGTGCGGTACTTGATGGGGCCCAATGGTCGTCCATCTAGAGCCTGTGCAGGCAGCGTCTTGTCCAAGGATATCAGGGGAATGCCCATCTCCCGGGCGAACCTGTAGTCCAACAAACTCTCGTCAGCTCCCGAGTCCACAAATGCCTTCACTTGAATGCTCCTCTTGTCCCAGGCCAAAGTAGCGGGTAGCAGAATGTCAGGGTTTTCCTCTTTACGGGGAAATAAAGTATGGCTCACCAGGATCCCCTCTGCTGGTGAGCCTGATCTTTTGGTCTCGCTGGACAATTATATCGGACGTGTCCTGCTAGACCGCAGTAGAGGCAGAGGCGCTGCCTGTACCTCCTCTCCCTTTCCTCAATGGGTAACCGTGTCCTACCCAACTGCATGGGTTCCGGGGCTGCCATTGTAGTAGTTGTAGGCCGGTATGGGTCCACCTCTGTCTTGAAGGTAGGCCAAGTCTGGTTCCTAGAGGCACCTCTCTGACCTCGCTCTGCTGCTCGTTCACAAAGTCGAATGTCAAATTGGAGGGCCAGTTCAATGAGGTCTTTGCAGGACGTGGGTCTGTCCCTCAGTAGACCGTCCTTAATTTAATCGGAAAGGCCGCGACGGAATGCGCTTTGGAGTGCCCGGTCATCCCAACCGCTGTCTGCCGCCAAAGTCCGGAACTCTAAGGTGTAGGCTGCCACGGAACGTGAACCCTGCGAGATGGAGTGCAGACGTCCGGCCGCGTCCCCCCCATCCTTGGGGTGATCAAAGACAGACCGAAATTCTGCATGGAACGCAGAATAGTCGGAGTTGAGCCCAATGGTTCTGTCAACTGCAGCTGTAGCCCACTTGAGAGCCGGGCCGGAAAGAAAGGAAAAAATAAATGCAATCTTGGCGCCGTCTGAGGAATAACGGGAGGGCTGGTGCCGAAAAATGAGGTCACATTGTACCAAGAACCCTCTACAAAGTTCAAAGTCCCCTTCAAAGGGTTTAGGGCTGGCAATCCTGGGCTGGCAATCCTGGGCTCTCGTTCCAAAATGCTGTGTTCGGGTCCAGGAACTGGAGAAGCACGTGGAGGTACCACTGGTCCAGAACTGGCCCCGGGGCACATGTTTTCCAGCTTGGAATACAGTCTGGTAAAAGCTCTTTTAAGATGATCCTCAAGGGCAGTAAACCGAACCTGGTGTTCGCTAACGACGGAGCTAAGGATAGCTAGGTCGGAAGATATGGCTATCTGGGCCTGGGGCTTGCTGCTGTCGCCTGGTTCCGACATGTTGTATATCAGAGAAGGGAAGGAGGCGACAACCAGGGCAGGACTGCGGTTTACAAGGTTTATTGGAAACCTTAGATGAATACGTGGCGTGTGTATGCTACTCAAAGTGAGTGAGTGTTGACTATGTGTAAAATTAATAATGTAAATGTTACCAAGGGTTGTTGTCTGTAAATGTTGGTTGTATCTTTCGTCGTATCCAAGGGGCAAAGGCGAAGAGGCAGTTCGTGGACAGGCAAGTGGTCGTGGGCAAGAGCAGGGCAGCGTGGTCTGGGTCCGAGCAGGGAGATCGTGGATCGAGGTGGGCAGTTAGGAATCCGGATGGGTGTCAAGTGACAAGGTACGATCACGGAGGTCAGGGGAGTCACTGTGGAAATACAAAAGGGCATGAACCAGGGGGAAACACGGAGAAATAGAGCAAAACAAGGACGAGGAAATCACTGGGAAAAGGAATGCCAGACGTGATGCTTACTGGAAGGTTAGCGACGTTCTGGCAAAGGTTCCTCGGGTCCGCTGGTCTTTATGCCGCTCCCCCTCGTCAAGTCCAGGTGTGCTGATCAGTGATTGCTTGCAGACGTGTTGCTGTGTGGGTGTGTTGTGCTCAGTGTGAGCAGAGGTGTGTTTGAGCGTGCTGCCAGCAGAGGGGTTAGCAGAGGTGCCTGCAGCTCCAGCTGCAGAGGAAACCTGGGATCGACTCCGCGTCATGACATGGAAAAAAATTATATAACCTTCAAATAACCTTTATGCAATCTGTGGGGACATTTTATCAACCCCTGTGATATGCTTGATAGTTTTGGCTTCATTAATATTTATGCCATAACCATATTTTAAAATCATATTCAGCATTTGCAGCATGCAATACGAGTGCACAACATAATTAGTACCTCTGGGACAAAAATGCCCCTCTCCGGAACATATTATATGTGGTCCTTTGCTCTTTGTACATGCAATACATCATACCCTCTACTGTAAGTGCTTTTTTTCCCCACAATGTTGTTCCAAAAGTTAGTTTACCCAACTAAAGTATTTTTTTTCCTGTTCATGGACGAATACTCACTAATCCACACTGACCAGACGTTGGGCAGCCTGGGACAGAGTTAGCTCTCTTGGTCACGTTATTGAGGTCCTGTCTCTGATCGTGCTGCCTCCACCCCAGCAGACGATGGCATGGAACACTCCTGGGGCCACCACATTGTATATGGGTGTTAAGATGGTGTTTTTGTTTATTTGTCCATGCGTGGTGTAATCTAATGTGTGCAATGTGTCATATTTGTTACTTCCATCCATCCAGCTGGAGCCTATCTCAGCCGCAATTCGGGCGGAAGGCGGAGAACAACCTGGACAAGTAGCCACCTCGTCGCACAGATAGACAGACAACATTCATATCCCTAAAAAAGTGTATACAAAATCCAAAACCAGTGAAGTTGGCACGTTGTGTAAATAAAAACAGAATACAATGATTTTTAAATCCTTTTCAACTTGTATTAAATTGAGTAGACTGCAAAGACAAGATATTTAATGTTCGAACTGGTAAACTTTTTTTTTTTTTTGCAAATATTAGCTCATTTGGAATTTGATGCCTGCAACATGTTTAAAAAAAGCTGGCACAAGTGGCAAATAAAGACTAAGAAAGTTGAGGAATACTCATCAAACACTTATTTGGAAAATCCCACAGGTGAACAGGCTAATTGGGAACAGGTGGGTGCCATGATTGGGTATAAAAGCATCTTCCATGAAATGCTCTTTCATTCACAAACTTTTGTTTGCTCACTCATTTGTGAACAAATGAGTGAGCAAATTGTCGAACAGTTAAACAACAACATTTCTCAACGAGCTATTGCAAGGAATTTAGGGATTTCACCATCTATGGTCCATAATATCATCAAAAGGTTCAGAGAATCTGGAGAAATCACTGCACGTAAAAGGCAAACCAACATTGAATGCCCGTGACCTTCGATCTCTCAGGCGGTACTGCATCAAAAAGCGACATCGGTGTGTAAAGGATATCACCATATGGGCTCGGGAACACTTCAGAAAACCACTGTCAGTAACTACAGCTGGTCGCTACATCTGTAAGTGCAAGTTAAAACTCTACTATGCAAAGCCAAAGTCATTCATCAACAACACCCAGAAACGCCGCCAGCTTCGCTGGGCCCGAGCTTATCTAAGATGGACTGATGCAAAGTGGAAAAGTGTTCTGTGGTCTGACGAGTCCACATTTCAAATCGTTTTTTGGAAACTGTGGATGTTGTGTCCTCTGGACCAAAGAGGAAAAGAACCATCCGGACAGTTAAAGACACAAAGTTCAAAAGCCAGCGTCTGTGATGGCATGTGGCTGTATTAGGGCCCAAGACATGGGTAACTTACACATTTGTGAAGGTACCATTAATGCTGAAAGGTACATACATTAAATATCTTGTCTTTGCAGTGCATTCAATCGAATATAAGTTGAAAATTTGCAAATCATTGTATTCTGTTTTTATTTACGATTTACACAACGTGCCAACTTCACTGGTTTTGGGTTTTGTATATATGGTGAAGCTGCAATATTTGAAGCGTGATGTGGCAAGGGATGACTGTTCATATTTATCTGCAGAATATCTTTGCCCATCTATGCATAAGAAGATTTGTGAGGTCAGGACTACAATCTCTCTGTGGCAGGGGGTGGGAATGACATCATCATGCTAATTGCATAATTGGCCATAATGCAATCAGTGGTCATGGTCATGGTCATAGGTGGTGGCCATTCCAGAATGGTCATGGTTTGTGTATTATTCTTTTTTGATCAGTTCCAAACAGTTTTGGTGTGAGGCCTCGTTCTTGGTCATCCATGGTAATGTAAAACTGACACTGTTGTTCCTGTAGTTTATGGGAGACTTGAGCCTTAATGGTCCCTAGGTTGTTACTGAGCATTTTACAACCCATTTCCTTACATCAAAGGGTAACAGTTTGGGTTCTCTTCCTGACCTTTGCAAAGTGCTGACACATCCTAATAGTCAACTGTATACTTTCAATAAGTGCAATTGTTTTATGTGATGATCTTGGGCTTTACTTTAGTTGTTTAGAAATAGTTTCAAAGTAATATCAATAATAATGGATTCTATCAGACAGTGGTACCTCAGTTTTTCTGCGGGCCACCACTTGTAGGATTCGGGTTTTGACAAAATTCTTTACTTGTAGGATTCGGGTTTTGACAAAATTCTTCACCAAAAGTTTGCCCTGGTTTTTGCTCCAACATGTTGAACTTAACAAACAAGTCCTTTCGCTAACGTATCATTCCGCAGAACCGAGTGCCCAAACAAAGATTCCAACGCATTGGTGGCTCAGTTTCTGCGCTACTGCTGCAAATAATGCGATATATTGCGAAAAAAAGTTGCAAGTGCCATCACTTTGATAAGTACGGTGAGAAACACAATTGAATTGAAGAAAGAAGTCATAGCAAAATACGAAGTTGCCGTCTGCTTGCCTGTCCCCTCTCGTCCTTACACTCTACTCACTGCTGTATTCGCCAACAAGGGACTGCAATAAGTGATGTTGAAAGCTCATTGCAGAGGTTGCCCTCTAGTGGGTTCTCCTGACCACCACACACACTGGCACAAGAGCCCGTAATTCAGGTTGGATCATGTCTTTTATTCTCATCCACCAGTATGGTTTGCTTTTCAGCAATATATCGTTAGGACTTGTCAGTCCGGCATGTCTCTGCTTGCTCTCTAGTGTGTCTCTGATTTGCTCTCTCGCTCCAACTCCAATCCTGGTGTCTCTGCCCGGCTGCCGCTAATAAGCATGGCAGGTGATTGGATGATCAGCCCCAGCTGGGTAATCCAATCACCTGCCAGCTGTGCTTCGAGGCCGGTCCTTCCACACCCCGCTACGCGGCAGGCCCGCAGACCACGCCCCCCTCCACACTGATTGATTGATTGATTGATTGATATATTTTTATTTCAAATATGCACAAAAACAAGAGCAAGCCTGATCCAATACAGTGCTATAGCCTTAACAGCCATTATAACAAAATGAAAAACAATGGAGAATAAAAAACAAAAACAAATGAGCATTGGACTTTCTTTTTCTTTTTTTTTCTTTCTTTTTTTTTACATATTTCAAAAGGAGTGAGAAGAAGTTTACACTTATTTAATCCCACCCCTTTTCTTTAAATCATAAATTACTCTGAGCTAGAACTACCTATTCACTCAATGTACAAACTTAATGAACTTGTATATACTGTACATACATCATAGATATATACATACATATGCACACCACACACATACATAGCCACATCATTACCACTAGTGATCATGGAAATGGTATGATGCCACCACAACAACACCACTGCCTCAATGGGCAGCCCCACACTCTTCTGTAACACAAACAACCCAATATCAAAGCCCTTCTTCATCTCTGTACCTCTGAAATACCATGTACTTATACTTCTTTTTAAACTGGTTTATGTTTGGACATTGCTTTAACTCATCATTCAAACCATTCCATAATTTCACTCCACAAATTGAAATACAAAAACTTTTAATGGTCGTTCTATAACTAAGCATTTTGAAATTTAAATTCCCCCTTAAACTATAACCGCCCTCTCGTGTGCTGAACAATTTTTGAATGCTTCCTGGGAGTTTATTTATTTTGGCTTTATACATTATTTGTGCAGTTTGATAGAAAATAATATCATTAAATTTCAATATTTTTGACTGTAAGAATAGTGAGTATGGTCCAGATATCCAACCTTGTTGATGATCCGTACAGCTCTTTTTTGAAGTATAGTTATTGAATTTAATGAGCTTTTATAATTATTCCCCCAGACTTCCACACAGTAGGTTAAATATGGTAAAACTAATGAACAGTAAAGAATGTGGAGTGATTTGTGATCCAGAACCTGCTTTGCTTTATTTATTACTGAGATGCTTCTTGACAGCTTAGATTGTACATGTTTTATATGTGATTTCCAGTTAATTTGATCGTCAATTGTAACTCCAAGGAATTTTATTTAAAAAACCCTTTCAATATCCACCCCATCTATTTGTATCTGCACCCTTGTTTCACGTGTCCTCTTTCCAAACAGTATTAACTTAGTCTTAGTCAGGTTTAATGACAATTTATTATAGTCAAACCAAGTTTTTAGTTTACTCATTTCTTCCATAATGACTTCCTGCAATTGTTTTAAGTCATCCCCTGAACAAAAAATATCAGTGTCATCAGCAAATAACACTAATTTCAATAATGTAGACACTTTACATATATCATTGATATACAGGATGAACAGTTTTGGCCCCAACACTGACCCCATGGGACACCACAAGCAATATCCAAACATAATGAACAGCAATCCCCCAACTTCACAAACTGTTGTCTCTTATTTAAGTAACTTTTAAGCCAATCTAATACAACTCCCCTGATTCCATATTTTTCCATTTTATTGATTAATATATCATGGTTAATTGTGTCAAATGTCACGGCCGGGGCGCATTGGAATGCGCCCTCAACCTTGCGCGCTGCAAGCACCGCAGGACACGCCCCCACACGCGCCGCGCAGACCGCGGCCACGCACCTCCACAGCTGGCGGCAATCCTCTATCACAGACCTGGGCATTCTGCGGCCCGCGGGCCGCATCCGGCCCTTTGTGCGTCCCTGTCCGGCCCGCGTGAGGCCAATTATAAATTACAAAATAAATTTTAAAAAGTATCTATGTCAAGTGTGCAATACAACAGTGCTGCTTTTGTTTTGAAAATCGTTATTTGTATTACTTCCGTGTGGACGTATGCGTGTGCGTGATTGTGAGTGAATGTGAACAGCTGCAATCATTAATTACAAAATAAAGTTGAAAAAACATCTATGTCGTGCGCGCAATACAACTGTGCTGCTTTTATTTTGAAAAGTATTATTTATGGGCGTGTGTCCGTGTGTAACCTGCGAGTGAAGGTGCACATGCAGCGACAAGTGATGCACGGTTTACACCCGAGACGCTAAAAAGAGAAAAGTTGATGAAGAATGGCGTGTTTCCAACAAGACATGGACTGCCATGCAACGTTCCTTCTAAGGTGCGTGCCTGCGCAATTGCGCACTGCTCAAGCGTCTGCTGCGCGCAGCAAATATATGCCCCGCACCAAATCAAATCCCATCTGAATTCTAAACAAAATAAACATATTTATTCTATGTAATTTTGCAATGCAACTTTGAGTGACAGTGACAACAAGCGGCCCTAACGGTGTTCGTCAACACCGTTCAATTGAACACCGTTCAATTATTGTAACGTCTATCCAGATGCTTCGAGGCCAGGAATTATATCGATCACTTTATTGAGCAAAACTGTTTATATTCGGACATAACCACACCAAAAACATAAGTAAAACACTTCTATCTCGAAAAACTAGTCATTTTCTGCCGTACAAGCCAGGCCAAAACCAACTTGTCATCTGTCACCAACACGCATAGCACTAAACCACTGGTGCGTTTATGGCCAACAAAAAGTCGGACAACTCAAACACCACACAAAGTTACACTATGACTCCTCAGTCATACGTGTGCTTATTTTACTGTCATTTATTATTAATGTTAATTTATTTATATTAGTCATGGAATGCTGTTACACACACTATGTTGAAGTATTACTATTATTATTAATTATTATTATTATAATTATTATGTATCTTACGGTATATATCAAAAATAATATTGAGCAAAATTTAATTGAAATATCGTCGATGTGGCCCTCCAGCAGTGCCCGGGTTGCTCATGCGGCCCCCGGTAAAAATTAATTGCCCACCCCTGCTCTATCAGCATACCTGCCGTTAATGAAGTAGCTGCCTTCATAAGCGTGGACAACCTGGCATGCCGCCGCGGAAATATAGTCTACTGTACAGTAAGCGATCATCTCCTGCTTTATGTATCTTGCTCTCTCAGTGTTTTCCCTTCCGTGTTTCATTGTCGTGTGATCCTACCGCAGACCTCCGTTCCCGTGTTTTGACGTTGCTGTGTGTCATTTTGTCACACTCCATTCTAGTTTATTAGTATTGTTAATTATCATTATTATATATATATATATGTATGTAACTATATATATAATAAATAATTGCACATACTGCCATCTAGTGTCTGTTGCCGTCACCTCCCCTAGTAAACCATAACAGTATATTCCGGCCAATTGATTAGGGACCTGACGGCACACTTCCTTAGCCCCGCCCCCAGTGACTTTAGCCCCGCCCCCAGTGACTTTAGCTCCGCCCCAGTGACATTTTTTTTTTCTTCCTCCTTTCTTTTTGCCCCTCTCATTATGTCTTTTTCTTTTCAATCCACCCTGGACAATTTTTGTAGCCCACCTCAGCAAAATCTTTGACTGTTTAGCAGTGCTGTAGGGATAGAAGAATTTACCCGCCGCCTGGCCACCCACCTCCCACCCTTAGTGACTGTCCCTCAGTCAGCTGGAAGCGTCTGGCATCCGCGTTCGGAGGGGGGGGGGGGGGTAGTACTAGTCTCTTCCATTTTAGTACTGGTGGCTGTGCTGATGTGGTAGCACAGCTGCACCCAGACAGGCTACCACCTGCCAGACAAATACCCCCTGTCTTCTGCTTTTCTCAGCCGCAGCCACCAGTCACCGAGCTAGCCCCTGTCCCCGAGCTAGCGTCCAAGCTAGCACCTGACCCCGAGCTAGCGTCCGAGCTAGCACCTGACCCCGAGCTAGCGTCCGAGCTAGCACCTGTCCCCGAGCTAGCACCTGTCCCCGAGATAGCACCTGACCCCGAGCTAGCGTCCGAGCTAGCACCTGACCCCGAGCTAGCGTCCGAGCTAGCACCTGACCCCGAACTAGCGTCCGAGCTAGCACCTGACCCCGAACTAGCGTCCGAGCTAGCACCTGACCTCGAACTAGCGTCCGAGCTAGCACCTGTCCCCGAACTAGCGTCCGAGATAGCACCTGTCCCCGAACTAGCCTCAGAGCTAGCACCAGCTTCCAGGCTGACTCCTGCGTCTCCGCCAGCTTCCAGGCTGGCCTCGACCTCTGCCCCTCGGCCTGCAGCGTCGACCTCAGCACCTCGGCCTGATCCTCAGCCGTCCTCGTGTCCGGCGCCGACAACGCCTGCTGCTTCCATGCCTGCATTGCCGATGACGTCTGCCGCTTCCACGTCGCCGATGACGTCTGCCGCTTCCACGTCGCCGATGACGTCTGCCGCTTCCACGTCGCCGATGACATCTGCCGCTTCCTCGCCGCCGATGTCTGTCACCTCCACGCCGCCGATGACGTCATCCTCTTTGCCTCCGATGTCACCTCCTCGTCTCCGGCGAGACTCATCATGGCACCACTTGCGTCCGCCTTCCCGACGGCCAAGAGGGTGGCCGTTCCTTGGTCGTCCGCCTCAACGGCGTTCTTCTCGCCGCCGCCACCAGACTCGTCCCCGGTGGATTCGGGGACACTTGGGCCGGCGACCCACCTCCAATTCGCCCCTCCGCCCTCCCTTGACTTTTGTTCCCGTGTTTCTGTTGGTTCCAGCTAGAGGACATCTGGGAGCTGTCCATAAGGAGGGGGATACTGTCACGGACGGGGCGCATTGGAATGCGCCCTCAACCTTGCGCGCTGCAAGCACCGCAGGACACGCCCCCACACGCGCCGCGCAGACCGCGGCCACGCACCTCCACAGCTGGCGGCAATCCTCTATCAGCACACCTGCCGTTAATGAAGTAGCTGCCTTCATAAGCGTGGACAACCTGGCATGCCGCCGCCGGAATATAGTCTACTGTACAGTAAGCGATCATCTCCTGCTTTATGTATCTTGCTCTCTCAGTGTTTTCCCTTCCGTGTTTCATTGTCGTGTCATCCTACCGCAGACCTCCGTTCCCGTGTTTTGACGTTGCTGTGTGTCTCGTCATTCCTCGTCGTCCCCCTGCTTCCCTGACTGCCTGCTTCGTTCCCCGACTCCTTGCTCGTCCCTGGATACTGACGCCTCTCTACCTCCCCGGATCACCTGCCTGCCCCTGGACTTCCTCTTCTCTCGTGCAACACTTGGTAACACACACTTCAGCTAATCTACACACATAGTCACTCTCATACACTCTTGGATTTTGTCACACTCCATTCTAGTTTATTAGTATTGTTAATTATCATTATTATATATATATATTTATATATATATATGTATGTAACTATATGTTGGCCCCGCTGTGGACTGGACTCTCGCTGATGTGTTGGATCCACTGTGGACTGGACTTTCACAATGTTATGTCAGACCCACTCGACATCCATTGCTTTCGGTCTCCCCTAGAGGGGGGGGGGGGAGGGGTTACCCACATATGCGGTCCTCTCCAAGGTTTCTCATAGTCATTCACCGACGTCCCACTGGGGTGAGTTTTTCCTTGCCCGTATGTGGGCTCTGTACCAAGGATGTCGTTGTGGCTTGTGCAGCCCTTTGAGACGCTTGTGATTTGGGGCTATATAAATAAACATTGATTGATTGATTGACATTGATATATATAATACATAATTGCACATACTGCCATCTAGTGTCTGTTGCCGTCACCTCCCCTAGTAAACCACAACATCAAATGTTTTTTTTAGATCAATAAATATTCCCATTGCATATTGTTTCTTTTCTATGGCATTTGTGATTTCCTCTATTGTTTCAACTATTGCCATTGATGTAGATCTGTTTGATCTAAACCCATATTGACAGTCAGAGAGTAATTTATGCTTTTCTATAAATGCATCTAACCTGTTATTGAATAGTTTTTCTAATATTTTAGAGAATTGTGGAAGTAAAGAGACGGGTCTATAGTTTGTGAAGTGGTGTTTGCTCCCAGTTTTAAACAGAGGTATAACTTTAGCTATTTTCATTTCATTTGGAAATGCGCCGGTTCGAAATGACAAATTACAGATATATGTTAATGGTTTTGATATCCCTGTAATGACCTTTTTCGCCAATGCCATACTAATGTCATTGGAGTCAGTGGACATTTTGTTCTTACATTTGTTTACAATATCCAACACTTCTTCTTCACCCACTGCATTTAAAAACATAGAATTGGGATTTCTCTCCAACAATCCCTCCATATTTTTACCAGTTGTCCGTGGATCTAGGATTTTTTCTGCAAGTTCAGGTCCAATACTTACAAAGAATTTATTGAAGGCATTAGCCACATCTTCAATATTATCATTTTCTTAACCATCATTTGTGAAATACGTTGGATAGTTATTTGAAGAGGTACTGTTTCTTATAATACTGTTTGATAAATTCCATATTCCTTTGATATTGTTTTTATTATCATCTAGTCATTTCTTATAATAATCTCTCTTATTTGACCTTATAATATGAGTTAATTTGTTTTTATAATTTTTATATTTATTTTCTGCTTCTTTTGTTTTCAATCTTATAAATTCCCTGTAAAGAGTGTTTTTCTTTTTGCAAGCATTTTGCAATCCCTTTGTGATCCAAGGACAATTGGTATATTTTCTTCTACTGGTGCATTCTTTTATTGGGCAATTTTTATCATATAATGACCTAAATATTCTCAAGAATATATTGTAAGCACTATTAACATCACCATTTTCATAAATTACATCCCAATTCTGCTCCAGTAAATCATGTTTAAATGAACTAATGGATTCCTCTGATCTCGTTCTTCTGTATTGGGTTGGCTTTTCTAGTTTTTTTGTCCTGTAGTTTCCATTAAATATCAGAAAAACTGGGAGGTGGTCAGTGATATCTTTGATCAATAGCCCACTTACGGTCTTATTCTCAATATCATTAGTGAATATGTTGTCGATTAGAGTGGCAGAGTGAGACGTAATTCGACTGGGTCTGGTGATTTTGGGATATAGACTCATACTGTACATTGTGTCAATGAAATTATCTATATCTTTAGTTTTACTGGGATTTAACATGTCAATATTAAAGTCTCCACAAATGAAGACAGCTTTACTAACGTTACTCTCCTTTGAAAACCATCCAATCTGTAAAACGTTCAGTGCTTGTACCTGGCGATCTGTATATACAACTAATAATGACATTTCTACTTTTTTCCATACAAATTTCAATTGTTAGACATTCAAGTAGGTTATCAACCACAGTTGTCATATCATCCAGATGTTTGAATCTCAAGGTGTTATCCACATAGATTGCCACCCCTCCACCCCCCTTGTTTTGTCTATTCATATTAATAAAATCATAACCATCCAGTTCAAAATCTGTCACTTTGTCACTGTTAATCCAAGTTTCAGATACTGCAATTATGTTAAATGGTTGTGAAAAGGTGTGTAAATAGTCCTTGATGTCCTTGAAATTCCTGTTTAGGCTTCTACTATTGAAATGGATAATGGACAATTTGCCTTTAGTAATAATATTCTGGTTGTACTGTTCATTGGTGTAGTAGCAGCAGTTCTCATTGATATTGAGGAGGAAATTATTGTCCGGGTCTATATCATGTTCCAAGTCTTGTAGGTGGTGCTCAGTGTATTGAGATGCTTTCAACTGTACATTGTCATATTCACTTACCAACTGAATTATGTGGCTAGTGTCATCTTGCGTATTGTCAATGTGTGTCATGGTTGTGTTTAATCGCTTTTACCTTACATTCCAGTTCATACGTCATATTCGTTCAGATCTTCGATGTTTCTAATCAGCAGCACTTTGGCGTTCTCCGGAGTGCCGTTGAATTTGATGAATACTTTACAGTTCGCAGTCCAAGTTTGTAGAATTTTCTTCTCTCTCCTCATTTGGCGTGCTTTTCGGGCTATATCAGCATTTCGTTTGGTCAAATGGTCGTTCATGTATACGTTTGTTCCTTTTAGCTTTCTTTGTTGTGTCACACGTTCCTGGTCCCTCCCCTGCACGCCATCTAAGGGCAAGGGCCGGGCGTCTCTCTCAGCCTGCTGCAGCCAGCACAGGTGTGGCTGGTTCCAATCAGCCCAGCTGCTCCACATCCCAGCCATCAGAGAGCAGCCTACATAAACCGCTGAGAGCCGGCGCCCGACGCTTGAACGTTGACTCCTGTGGTCAGTATAGACAGCATTTAGAATTACAGTTATCTAGTAGTATTCTGTGAGTTAGTTAAAGGAGAACTTGGTGCTCGTTTGTTCCATGCTGATTCTGCTTTCTGCTTCGTTCCAGGCTCCCTCCTCCACAAACCCAGTGTCTCCCACGCCTCGCCGCCTCCCCGGGATCCCTCCGCTCCTCCGTAAAGTTTCATTAAACTCTGTTATACTTTATTACTGCCTCCGTTGTCTTTGTCCTTGAGGGTCCCTGGTACATTTGGTTCAACAGCTCTGGTCGAGCCTAACAGAACGTTCAAGCCAAAATGAACCAAACCGGGTCCTCAGGGACAGAGGGACAGAAGAACCCTGAATTACGAGAGCTTGTGTTTGGCCAGGCCACACAACTGTCCACTTTGCATGAAGAATTGAACAAAGCTTTTCCCACTGTTCAATCCCAAATTGCTGTGCTTGAGAAGACTTCACAAACTACTGTTGGTAATGTGGCTGCTCTGTCTGGCCAAGTGAATGACATTTCTGGAGTCTTGCTCGGCATACAGAAGACCCTGGAGGTCCTTACAGCACATGTTTCAGCTGAATCTAACTCTGCTTCAAGTTCTTCAAACCAGCCTGTTAACCCCGTCCTCCCCAGCACACAGCAGCCTCAGTCTGAGCCTGGCTTAGTCAGTCCTAGGCCATTTAATGGTGATTTTGGTCATTGCAGGGGCTTCCTGGCACAGTGTGAGTTACTTTTTACTCATCAGCCATCCAAATATACTTCTGATGGTTCGAAGATTGCTCTCATCATGTCCCTCCTGGTCGACGACGCTCTTAATTGGGCTATTGCAGCAGTAGAGAACAACCCTGTCTTTGCCACTAACTACTCTCAGTTTAAGAGTGAGTTTCAAGCTGTGTTTAACCACCCTACTGACGGACAAGATGCTTCCAGCCGTTTGCTAGTTATTCGCCAAGGGTCACGTTCTGTGGCTCAGTATACTTTGGAGTTCCGGATCCTTGCTGCTGAAAGCCAGTGGAACGACCACGCCCTTCTTAGTGTCTACCGCAAGGGGCTGAGTGATTCTATTAAAGATCTTTTGGTCCGTGACAGCCCACAGACTCTTAATGAGCTCATATCCCTGGCCCTTAAGATGGGAACACGACTTCAGGAGCGCCATGCGGACCGAGCCCAACGAAGCTCTCCTCCTCCTGGGTCCAGTCGCTCTGCTTCAGTGACCCGCACTTCACCATCTCCTCGCTCCACTCCACAACCTCGACAGCTTATGCTCCCCCCTGCTCCCTCTTCACCCGGGCCTGCCGAGCCCATGGAGATCGGCCGGTCCCGGCTGACACTAGCTGAGAGGGAACAAAGGCTCACCAACCAGCTGTGTCTTTACTGTGGTGAGCCAGGACATTTCATCAAGGTCTGCCCGATCCGCCCAAAAGACCCAGCTCGCCGGTAGGGGCTATACTGGTGAGCCAAACAACTCTTCCCCAGCCCAAGAATCATTCCAACCGACTTTTCCCTGCAACCTTGACCTGGAATGAAGAGACACTGTCTGTTAGTGCCCTCATTGACTCCGGTGCAGACGAGTGCCTCATGGACATCTCTTTGGCTCACCAGGCGGGCATTCCTTTAGTTCCTTTAGATCGCACACTGTCTCCCCAAGCGATCGACGGACACTCCATGGGAACTATATCCTTTTCCACAGAACCCCTCACACTCACTCTGTCTGGAAATCACTCTGAAACCATCCGCTTTTTTGTTCTACACGCCCCAACAGCGCCCCTGGTGTTGGGTAGACCTTGGTTGGAGAGGCATGAACCTCACATCTCCTGGGCCTCTGGTCGTATTTTGGGCTGGAGCACCGCATGCCATGCAACCTGTCTGCGCTCCGCCCTGTCCCCTTCAAGCAGACCCAAACCCATGTCCTCTCCCCCCGACATCACTGGTGTTCCACCTGTTTATCATGACCTTGCCTTGGTATTCAGTAAGGATAAAGCACTCTCACTTCCTCCGCACCGGCCCTATGATATTGGCATTGATCTCCTGCCTGGGGCTCCCTATCCTAAGTCGCATCTCTACAACATCTCCCTACCAGAGAAGGAGTCGATGCACAACTACATTGCGGAGTCCCTGCTCTCTGGCATCATCAGGCCGTCGTCCTCGCCTCTGGGGGCAGGCTTCTTCTTTGTAGACAAGAAGGATGGTGGTCTGAGACCTTGCATTGACTATCATGGTCTCAATGACATCACCGTGAAGAATAAGTATCCACTTCCCCTTATTAGTTCCACTCTTGAGCCACTCACTCATGCCCGAGTGTTCACTAAGCTTGATCTCCGCAATGCCTACCACCTAGTTCGGATCAGAGACGGTGACGAGTGGAAGACGGCCTTCAACACCCACCTTGGCCATTTTGAGTACCTTGTGATGCCTTTTGGGCTTTCCAATGCCCCGGCGGTGTTTCAAGCCCTCGTGAATGATGTGCTACGAGATATGCTAAACATCTTTGTGGTGGTGTATTTGGATGACATCCTTATCTTCTCCAGGTCTGTGGAGGAACACCACCAGCATGTCCGCCTTGTTCTCCAGCGGTTGTTGGAGAACCGCCTGTTCGTCAAGGCTAAGAAGTGTGTCTTCCACTCTGACTCTGTGACATACCTTGGCAACGTTGTGGAAGCTGGACAGATGCGTGCGGATCCTGCCAAGGTCAAAGCCGTGGAGGAGTGGCCACGTCCTACTAACCGGACTCAGCTCAGACGATTCCTGGGTTTCGCCGGTTTTCTACGCCGGTTTATCAAGGGTTACAGTCAGATCGCTGCCCCCCTTAATGCTCTAACCTCCGTTTCGCGTCCCTTTTCCTGGACGTCTCGAGCCGAGACAGCCTTTTCCAAGCTCAAGAGTCTGTTCTCCACAGCACCCGTGCTAATCCACCCTGACTCGACAAGACAGTTCATTGTCGAGGTGGACGCTTCTGACACAGGCATCGGAGCCGTCCTTTCCCAGAGGTCCGAAGAGGATCAGAAGATTCATCCGTGCGCCTATTTCTCCAGGAGCTACGACCCCGCAGAGAGGAACTACGACGTGGGAAACAAGGAGCTGTTGGCGGTCCACGACGCTCTGAAGGAATGGAGACACTGGTTGGAGGGAGCGAAGCTGCCGTTCATCGTGTGGTCAGACCACAAGAATCTGACCTACTTGAAGACGGCGAAGAGGCTTAACTCCAGGCAGGCCCGCTGGGCCTTATTCTTCAGCCGGTTTGATTTCACCCTCACCTACCGCCCAGGTTCCAAGAACGTCAGAGCGGACGCTCTCTCTCGTCAGTTCTCTAACGAAGATCCTGCTGTCCAGGAGGAATCGGATTCCGACACCATCCTGCCCCCTGCCCGGGTGGTAGGTGTAGTCACGTGGGCCATCGACGCTGTGGTGAGGCAGGCCTTAGAGAACCAGCCCGACCCTGGCAACGGCCCTCAGAACAGACAGTTTGTTCCTGATGCCGTCCGTACACCGGTATTGGAGTGGGGGCACTCCAGCCGTGTTGCCTGTCACCCTGGAGAGCGCAGGACAGCTTCGTTCATTGCTCAGAGGTTCTGGTGGCCAACCCTCAAGAAGGATGTCAGGGAATTTGTGGCCGCCTGCACCGTCTGCGCCCGTAGTAAGGCTTCACACAGGCCTCCTGCAGGCCTGCTACAACCCCTTCCTATTCCGAGTCGGCCTTGGTCTCACATAGGTATGGACTTCGTTACTGGGCTTCCTGTGTCCCAGGGCTGTGACACCATTCTGACGGTGGTCGACCGATTCTCTAAAGCAGTTCATTTTGTCCCTCTCCCCAAACTCCCGTCTGCTGCTGAGACGGCTGACCTCCTAACCCTCCATGTTGTCCGCCCCCACGGCATTCCTTCTGACATCGTGTCAGACCGTGGTCCCCAGTTCATCTCCAAGGTGTGGAAGGCCTTTTGCAAGGGTATTGGAGCCACGGCCAGCCTCTCCTCTGGATACCATCCACAATCCAATGGGCAGACGGAGCGCGCTAACCAGACAGTTGAGGAGACTCTTCGCTGTGTTGCCTCCAGCAACCCCTCTTCTTGGGCTAAGTACTTACCCTGGGTGGAATATTCCCTCAACACCATGGAGAGCTCTGCCACCGGCATGTCACCCTTTCAATGCTCGCTGGGTTACCAACCCCCTCTGTTTCCCGAACAGGAAGTGGAGGTAGCAGTTCCCTCCACCGAAGCCCACCTCCGCCGGTGTCGACGCATCTGGGAGGCTGCCCGCGCTGCGTTACTCCGTGCCTCTGCACGTACCCAGCGTGGTGCCAACCGCCGGAGGGTGCGTGCACCTGACTATCAGCCTGGTCAGAAGGTCTGGCTATTGGCCCGGGACCTGCCCCTGCAGACGTCCCAGACTTCAACCCGCAAGTTGAATCCTCGTTATGTCGGACCCTACACTGTGGACAGTGTTATCAACCCCGTTGCAGTTCGTCTGAATCTCCCTCCTGCTCTTAAGGTTCACCCGGTGTTCCACGTGTCCCAGATTAAGGCCGTGGCCACTAGTGCCTTGTCTCCCCCTACCTCCGCCCCTCCACCCCCCCGAGTCCTGGCTGGTGGTGATCCTGTTTGGACGGTTCGGAAGCTGCTCGCCGTCCGCCGCCGTGGGAAAGGATTCCAGTACCTGGTGGACTGGGAGGGCTTCGGCCCTGAAGACCGTAGCTGGGTGCCCCGTTCCTACCTGGCTGACCCCTCCCTGCTGGACGATTTCTATCGGGACAATCCAGGTGCCCTAGGACAGTCGTCCGGTGCCTCCCCTAAGGGGGGGGGTACTGTTGTGTCACACGTTCCTGGTCCCTCCCCTGCACGCCATCTAAGGGCAAGGGCCGGGCGTCTCTCTCAGCCTGCTTCAGCCAGCACAGGTGTGGCTGGTTCCAATCAGCCCAGCTGCTCCACATCCCAGCCATCAGAGAGCAGCCTACATAAACCGCTGAGAGCCGGCGCCCGACGCTTGAACGTTGACTCCTGTGGTCAGTATAGACAGCATTTAGAATTACAGTTATCTAGTAGTATTCTGTGAGTTAGTTAAAGGAGAACTTGGTGCTCGTTTGTTCCATGCTGATTCTGCTTTCTGCTTCGTTCCAGGCTCCCTCCTCCACAAACCCAGTGTCTCCCACGCCTCGCCGCCTCCCCGGGATCCCTCCGCTCCTCCGTAAAGTTTCATTAAACTCTGTTATACTTTATTACTGCCTCCGTTGTCTTTGTCCTTGAGGGTCCCTGGTACATTTGGTTCAACAGCTCTGGTCGAGCCTAACATTCTTCCCTGTTTTAGCAACGCGATCTTGTGCTTTCTGTTGACAAATCTCAGAACTACGCTCGGCTTGTCGTTTGTTCCTCTCCTGGGCAAAAGGTGACATGCTTCGATGCTGTTACAGTCCAGTTGTATGTCCTTGGACTGCATGAAGACCGCTACCTGTCGCTCCATCGAAATAACATCCAACTCCGCCGGCTCCCCGCCTCCATTCGCTGGGGCTACTGCTCGTGCGTAAGACCGGGGTTTGATGCTAAGTCCGGTGATGATCACATCATTGATCCTTGTGTACTGCTCAATATCAGCAACTCTGTTCTCCAGAATTGCGATTTTCTTGTCTTTCTCCAAATTGTCAGCCCTCATCTGATCCAGCTGCACAACAAGGGACATGATGGTTTTCTGCTGCTCCTTGATCGTCGCAACTTCCTCGATCAGAGTGTCGATTGACTTTTTAAGTTCGCTATAATCAGCCTTGGGCGCCATCTCGTCTTTGTAACAGCGCACCGGCTATTTACTCCAGACATTCACTTGTTAAATTAATTACAAACTTTCTCCTTACATTATTAAACTTAAATGTTTGGAGTAAAATTTGCGAGCGCCGGTTCAGCTACCGGGACAGGAAGTCTGTTGCTACCGGAACAGGAAGTCTGTTTCCAGACTTTGTTCAGTGATTCTTATGAGTCTTCTTACTTTCACTTTCATGACATTGTTCACACTCATTTATCAATTTTAGTCATAGTTTTTCTGCATCCCAAACTATAATAATTCTCGATAAAATCTGTTTTGTTGTAATGTTTTTGGAAATTGCAATATTAATTATTTGTGGGTGGGGGTTTAATACTTCGGTGGCCGTGTTGATCTGGACCCCTGGATGCAGAGACAGCATGCAAATAGTAGGTAAAATTCCCTTTTATAAAGAAAAACACCCCAAACACAATGTAGCAGGGAAGTGCACACAAAGAAACAAGGGACAGGAAGCATAGGGAAAACTATGTAGCAAATTTAAGTACGAAGCAAAAGGATGTGGCATACGAAGCCTCTTGATTGACAACCAAGGACAGCTGTGTCGTCTGATTGCCAATCAGGAAACGAGTGACGAAAACAGCTCTTGGACCAGAGGGGAAGTGGTGACAAACAGGAATTGGGGAAAAAAAGCAAAATAGAGGGAACTAATAATTAGGTCCAAACATTTGAGATCATGACAGGTCATTTTAAAACGGACTGCTAAGGAAAACCGAGGTACCACTGTGTATATAGTGCCTTTTCAGACACCCAAAGGACTTAACACCTTGGAGGCAATGAGGGTGAAGTGTTTTGTCCAAGGGTACAACAGCAAGGACTGAAATAAAGGAAGTGGGGCTTGTACCATCAACAGGATGGGTACAGGACGACCCAGAATCACTGCCCGTCCCTGAAAGACTTTCACATACTTCTGTAAATCTACAATTCGCCTTTTTAGGTCTTTACCGAGATCCTTAGACTTTCCCTTTGTTCTGTCATGCAAATCCCTTTTGTAAATAAAGAGAAACAGCTGCAGTCAAGTATGATCACTAAGAGAGGTTAACAGTACATGGCTGTATCACGTTATAATCATGTGTGGATAAAAACAATGCTAAATAAAATAATATATTTCAAAATTAGAAAAATATTTTTAAAAATATTAAAAAAATAGAGACACATAACAAAATGACAGTTTCTAAACACCAATTTATATTCAACACAACAAACCATCAAACAATTAAGCATCCCCAATACTCCAATACTGTGTATTTGTGTATGTATACATACATCTATATAAAAACAGTCTTCTCTTTCAATGTGTTTTCTTTATTTTCATGACTATTTACATTGAAGGCATCAAAACTATGATACCTGTGAAGTGAAAACCATTTCAGGTGACTACCAAGAGTGTGCAAAAGCAGTAATCAGAGCAAAGGGTGGCTATTTTGAAGAAATATAAAACATGTTTTCAGTTATTTCACCTTTTTTTGTTAAGTACATAACTCCACATGTGTTCATTCATAATTGTGATGCCTTCAGGGACAATCTACAATGTAAATAGTCATGAAAATAAAGAAAACACATTGAATGAGAAGGTGTGTCCAAACTTTTGGTCTGTACTGTGTGTGTGTGTGTGTATATATATATATATATATATATATATATATATATATATATATATATATATATATATATATATATATATATATATATATATATATATATATATATATATATATATATAAATCCCGTTTCCATAGGAGTTGGGAAATTGTGTTAGATGTAAATATAAACGGAATACAATGATTTGCAAAACCTTTTCGACCCATATTCAATTGAATGCACTACAAAGACAAGATATTTAATGTTCAAACTCATAAACTTTTTTTTTTTTTGCAAATAATAATTAACTTAGAATTTCATGGCTGCAACACGTGCCAAAGTAGTTGGGAAAGTGCATGTTCACCACTGTGTTACATGGCCTTTCCTTTTAACAATACTCAGTAAACCTTTGGGAACTGAGGAGACACATTTTTTAAGCTTCTCAGGTGGAATTCTTTCCCATTCTTGCTTGATGTACAGCTTAAGTTGTTCAACAGTCCGGGGGTCTCCGTTGTGGTATTTTAGGCTTCATAATGCGCCACACATTTTCAATGGGAGACAGGTCTGGACTACAGGCAGGCCAGTCTAGTACCCGCACTCTTTTACTATGAAGCCACGTTGATGTAACACGTGGCTTGGCATTGTCTTGCTGAAATAAGCAGGGGCGTCCATGGTAACGTTGCTTGGATGGCAACATATGTTGCTCCAAAACCTGTATGTACCTTTCAGCATTAATGAAGCCTTCACAGATGTGTAAGTTAGCCATGTCTTGGGTAACGGGGTCGGCGTGGCGAAGTTGGGAGGGTGGCCGTGCCAGCAATCTGAGGGTTACTGGTTCAATTCCCACCTTCTACCATCCTAGTCACGTCCGTTGTGTCCTTGAGCAAGGCACTTCACCCTTGCTCCTGATGGGTCTGGTTAGCGCCGTGCATGGCAGCTCCCTCCATCAGTGTGTGAATGTGTGTGTGTGAATGGGTGAATGTGGAAAATAGTGTCAAAGCGCTTTGAGTTCCTTAAAAAAAGGTAGAAAAGCGCTATACAAGTGTGACTCATTTACCATTTACCATTTACTAATACACCCCCATACCATCACAGATGCTGGCTTTTCAACTTTGCGCCTATAATAATCCGAATGGTTCTTTTCCTCTTTGGTCCGGAGGACACGACGTCCACAGTTTCCAAAAACAATTTGAAATGTGGACTCGTCAGACCACAGAACACTTTTCAACTTTGTATCAGTCCATCTTAGATGAGCTCAGGCCCAGCGAAGCCGACGGCGTTTCTGGGTGTTGTTGATAAATGGTTTTCGCCTTGCATAGGAGAATTTTAACTTGCACTTACAGATGTAGCGACCAACTGTAGTTACTGACAGTGGGTTTCTGAAGTGTTCCTGAGCCCATGTGGCGATATCCTTTACACACTGATGTCACTTGTTGATGCAGTACAGCCTGAGGGATCGAAGGTCACGGGCTTAGCTGCTTACGTGCAGTGATTTCTCCAGATTCTCTGAACCCTTTGATGATATTACGGACCGTAGATGGTGAAATCCCTAAATTCCTTGCAATAGCTGGTTGAGAAAGGTTTTTCTTAAACTGTTCAACAATCTGCTCACGCATTTGTTGACAAAGTGGTGACCCTCGCCCCATCCTTGTTTGTGAATGACTGAGCATTTCATGGAATCTACTTTTATACCCAACCATGGCACCCACCTGTTCCCAATTTGCCTGTTCACCTGTGGGATGTTCCAAATAAGTGTTTGATGAGCATTCCTCAACTTTATCAGTATTTATTGCCACCTTTCCCAACTTCTTTGTCACGTGTTGCTGGCATCAAATTCTAAAGTTAATGATTATTTGCAAAAAAAAAAACGTTTATCAGTTTGAACATCAAATATGTTGTCTTTGTAGCATATTCAACTGAATATGGGTTGAAAATGATTTGCAAATCATTGTATTCCGTTTATATGTACATCTAGCACAATTTCCCAACTCATATGGAAACGGGGTTTGTATATATATATATATATATATATATATATATATATATATATATATATATATATATATATATATATATATATATATATATATATATATATATATATATATATACACACTACCGTTCAAAAGTTTGGGGTCACATTGAAATGTCCTTATTTTTGAAGGAAAAGCACTGTACTTTTCAATGAAGATAACTTTAAACTAGTCTTAACTTTAAAGAAATACACTCTACACATTGCTAATGTGGTAAATGACTATTCTAGCTGCAAATGTCTGGTTTTTGGTGCAATATCTACATAGGTGTATAGAGGCCCATTTCCAGAAACTATCACTCCAGTGTTCTAATGGTACAATGTGTTTGCTCATTGGATCAGAAGGCTAATTGATGATTAGAAAACCCTTGTGCAATCATGTTCACACATCTGAAAACGGTTTAGCTCGTTACAGAAGCTACAAAACTGACCTTCCTTTGAGCAGATTGAGTTTCTAGAGCATCACATTTGTGGGGTCAATTAAACGCTCAAAATGGCCAGAAAAAGAGACCTTTCATCTGAAACTCGACTGTCTATTCTTGTTCTTAGAAATGAAGGCTATGCCACAAAATTGTTTGGGTGACCCCAAACTTTTGAACGGTAGTGTATATATACATATATACATATTTGTTAGCAAAGGAAAAAATACAAAGAAACATGGTGTGTCCAAAAATGAGCAGGAAGAAGCAAAACTTTACTGTCCTGCATCAGCACTCAATCTATAATCAGTTACTTAGATATTTGTCAACATATTAACAGGATACATAACATACATATCTGATTTTATTTACTTAGACTCACAATAATAAACCCACTTATTTCATTAAATGTAGTTTGTATAAATGTTACACCCTTAAAATAGTTTGTTTCCTCCTCTTTGTTGTACCTATGAAAAATATATTTTAACTTCTTTTAAAATGAAATTATGGTTTTGCTGTTAGATTTCCTCATATAATTGATTCCACGGAGTCCTATTTGTTCCAGTTTTTTCCAATTGCTTACACACTAAACTTTACATTTTCACAGTTAACAAAAGTATACACACAGTAAACAAAACCACTGTGCAGATGTGCCTAATATTAGGCATAGACTCTGCTTCACAGTTTTTGCGAAATATTACACACAATGCTTTACACACACCTTCCCATCTTGCACATGTGAAGTGGATGAGATACTACAGTAACTGAGGCTTTTGAGTACTTTCTTTCATAGAGTTGCTGTTGCCTAAGTCTGCACATGTAGCCTATACTCTATGATGTCATTTGTATTTGTCTCTAGATGTTTTTTCAAACCTTTTTATTTGTCTCAGATTACAATTTCTACTGGATGTCATTGTTGACTACTGTGATATGTTACTTTACCTGACTGTGGTAAAAATACATATTTTCAGTTTGCAGCATCATTGTTGAGCAGTTCTTGAAAAGATTATATGATATTTTTACTTTCTCTTTAGGTCCTTACGTATAGGCCCACTTCAAAGTAAACAATGACGATTGCTATGGATTTGCCAATATATTTCGTCAAGTTACAGTAATCATTTATCACATATGCTAAAAAGGTCGAGCAAAATGCCCCAAACATGTGATTTCTTATAGTAAAATAGGAGTTTTTACAAATGTGTTTTGTATTCATCACTGTTCGGGTAACTCACTCCAATAGTGTCTTATCATTTGAAATATGTGTGAATGAGATGAAAATAAAACTGCATTTTCACAAAGGCTTGCTTTATTTTGATGAATGGCTCATATGATTCTTTCACACATATCTTATGGCTTAACTACATGGTCCCAGGCACACCAGTCATCAATCAAGACCATTAAGTGTCTTTATTAAAGTCCTAGACAAGAAGAGTATACGATATATATATATCTCCCTATGTCTAGCATTAAAAGATTACAGTTGGTACAAAATGCGCCTGCTAGACTTTTGACAAGAACAAGAAAGTTTGATCATATTACGCCTATACTGGCTCACCTGCACTGGCTTCCTGTGCACTTAAGATGTGACTTTAAGGTTTTACTACTTACGTATAAAATACTACACGGTCTAGCTCCAGCCTATTTTGCCGATTGTATTGTTCCATATGTCCCGGCAAGAAATCTGCGTTCAAAGAACTCCAGCTTATTGGTGATTCCCAGAGCCCAAAAAAAGTCTGCGGGCTATAGAGCGTTTTCAATTCGGGCTCCAGTACTATGGAATGCCCTCCCGGTAACAGTTAGAGATGCTTCCTCAGTAGAAGCATTTAAGTCCCATCTTAAGACTAATTTGTATACTCTAGCCTTTAAATAGATCGCTTTTTAGACCAGTTGATCTGCTGTTTCTTTTCTTTTCACTTCTGCCCCCCTCTCGCTTGTGGAGGGGGGAGACACATAGGTCCGGTGGCCATTGATGAAGTGCTGGCTGTCCAGAGTCGGGACCCGGGGTGGATAGCTAGCCTGTGCATCGGTTGGGGACATCTCTGCGCTGCTGACCCGTCTCCGCTCGGGATGGTTTCCTGCTGGCCCCACTATGGACTGGACTCTCACTATTATGTTAGATCCACTATGGACTGGACATTCACAATATTATGTCAGACCCACTCGACATCCATTGCTTTCGGTCTCCCCTAGAGGGGGGGTTACCCACATATGCGGTCCTCTCCAAGGTTTCTCATAGTCATTCACATCGACGTCCCACTGGGGTGAGTTTTCCTTGCCCTTATGTGGGTTCTGTACCGCGGATGTCGTTGTGGCTTGTGCAGCCCTTTGAGACACTTGTGATTAAGGGCTGTATAAATAAACATTGTTTTATTGATTGATTGATTGATATCATCATTGCCAAATTTGAACCAAATACAATATTTTAAGTTTTGCCGATTTTATTTTGTTACACACAGTCAAACTGGTTTTTAAATGCTTGGAGAACTCTGCTCCCCAATTGCTCTGCAAGGCAATTACAAGACTGCAAAGTGGTACCAGATCTACCACCCGAGCAATGTCACAAGGCAACTGTTGCGTTCCATTCCGTAGAACATCTTTTGCCCAGACTGCCTATTCAATAAAAGGACCAGAACTATGGAACTCTCTACCTGACACTTTGAAAAGTATACCTGTACTTGTCATGTTCAAAAAACAAACACAATTGTGGCTATAGTTCAGCAACAATTGTGTTACCATGTTTAGTTTTTACTCATTTTTACTAATTGGTTTGTATCTAGTCTGCACTTTGTCGGTGTTATTATTATTATTGGCTTTTATCTAGTTTGCACTTTGTCTATATTATTACTATTATCATTATTATCGACTCATCTTTGCCTTATTCTTTTTATTTTCCTATTTTAATGATGTTGGATCTGTGTTGTTGTTGTTGTTGTTGTTGGGGACAAGTGTTGTAAATTAGCTTTGGCCTCAAACACTATGATGCATACATTGGATAACTGTTTCAGATGTCTATGTTTCTGTATCTGTCCCTATTTCAAATAAACCTTTATATATATATGTTTAGACCAGTGGTTCTTAACCTTGTTGGAGGTACCGAACCCCACCAGTTTCATATGTGCATCCACCGAACTACTCTTTAGTGAAAAATAAAATGTTGTTTTTTTTCAAATTCAAGACAGTTTTTTTTACTGGTTCACAAAATGAACCATGCATGAACAGCACCTTGTTCAAAGAACAAAACCAACACAGTGCATGAACTCACAACAAATTACACACCTGCAAATCAGATGGAAAATTAGAGGGAACAGTCTTTGGGGGAATCCATAATATCATCGGCGGTCACTCCAATGAGTATGACGATCCTCCTGGTAGGGGTGTATCCCTTTATGGAGGATGCCTGTGCGTGACTTTGTTTTACGTGGGGAGACTGGTGCACAGACAGTCACCACACGATCCTTGACAGAATCGGGTCAGGGTCCAGTGGCATGGAGTCCAAGACGACTGGGGACCCTTTTCTGCTGCAGCCTTCTTTCGCCATCGCAGCCATTGTGGTAGTTCTTAAATCTACCGTCTTCTGCCTGCTCCGCCGTTGAGGTCTTCACCGTATCCCTGGCTAGGGGGCAGTCAGGTACTAGGCCTTTGCCAAGGGCCACTTGGGGTAACAGTAGTAAAGGGATTAACCTCCTAGTGCCCCAAGACCCCATAGAGGAGCCTCCACTGCCGGATGCACTTTAAAGGCCTACTGAAACCCACTACTACCGACCACGCAGTCTGATAGTTTATATATCAATGATGAAATCTTAACATTGCAACACATGCCAATACGGCCGGGTTAACTTATAAAGTGCAATTTTAAATTTCCAGTGGAACTTCCGGTTGAAAACGTCTATGTATGATGACGTTTGCGCGTGAAGTCAATGGTTGAAACGGAAGTATTGGGACACATTGTATCACAATACAAACAGCTCTGTTTTCATCGCAAAATTCCACAGTATTCTGGACATCTGTGTTGGTGAATCTTTTGTAATTTGTTTAATGAACAATGGAGACTGCAAAGAAGAAAGCTGTAGGTGGGATCGGTGTATTAGCGGCTGGCTGCAGCAACACAACCAGGAGGACTTTGACTCGGATAGCAGACGCGCTATCCGATGCTAGCCGGCGACCGCATCGATGATCGGGTGAAGTCCTTCGTCGCACCGTCGATGGCTGGAACACAGGTGAGCACGGGTGTTGATGAGCAGATGAGGGCTGGCGTAGGTGGAGCGCTAATGTTTTTATCATAGCTCTGATGAGGTCCCGTAGCTAAGTTAGCTTCAATGGCGTCGTTAGCAACAGCATTGCTAGGCTTTGACAGGCTGCACAGCATTAACCGTGTGGTTACAGGTCCAGTGTTTGGTTCGGTGTCTCCTGATAGTAGTATTGTTGATCTTCTGTCTATCCTTCCAGTCAGGGGCTTATTTTTTTGTTTCTATCTGCATTTAAGCACGATGCTATCACGTTAGCTCCTTAGTTAAAGTGCTTCACCGATGTATTGTCGTGGAGATAAAAGTCACTGTGAATGTCCGTTTCGCCTTCTCGACTCTCATTTTCAAGAGGATATAGTATCCGAGGTGGTTTAAAATACAAATCCGTGATCCACAATAGAAAAAGGAGAACGTGTGGAATCCAATGAGCCCTTTTACCTAAGTTACGGTCAGAGCGAAAAAAGATATGTCCTGCACTGCACTCTAGTCCTTCACTCTCACGTTCCTCATCCACGAATCTTTCATCCTCGCTCAAATTAATGGGGTAATCGTCGCTTTCTCGGTCCGAATCGCTCTCGCTGCTGGTGTAAACAATGGGGAAATGTGAGGAGCCCTTCAACCTGCGACGTCACGCTACTTCCGGTACAGGCAAGGCTTTTTTTTTATCAGCGACCAAAAGTTGCAAACTTTATCGTCGATGTTCTCTACTAAATCCTTTCAGCAAAAATATGGCAATATCGCAAAATGATCAAGTATGACACATAGAATGGATCTGCTATCCCCGTTTCAATAAAAAAAATGTCATTTCAGTAGGCCTTTAATGTCATACCCAGGACTCAAATATCCATAATTTACACGATAAGTCGGGTGTGTCTTGACCTCCGCGGCGGAGGCTTCGCCGAACCCCTGAGGCCGACTCACCGAACCCCTAGGGTTCGATCGAACCCAGGTTAAGAACCACTGGTTTAGACAGAAGTGTGTCATTTTGCAAATAATCTAGGAATTAAGAAAATTTAATGTTTTGTTTGGAAAAGTGTGTATATCTTTTGAAAAAAGACAGGCAGTTAGTAAAATTGTGGGTAAGCAAATGGGAAAAAAAATTTTAACTCTTGGACTTGGACTACTTGAGATGTCCATTCATGAAACAAAGGGATTATAGCAGAAATATATACATAACGCCCACTAGAGGGTGCTACAGTACAGCTAAAGAGGCGCTGCTTTGTTCTCATGGAAGAGTTCCTTGTTTATCCGAACAGGTTCACTCAACCATCACCCTTAAACACAATGCATTATTTTCCACATATTTGTTTCGCCTCTTTTATGCCTGGATAGACCAACTTTATATTGAAAACATATTTTTAAGTTATGTTATTTATCATCATGCCAAAACGTGCGTCGCTTTCTGCACACAACAAAAACATGCCAGCGTTTTGTGTGCATTCACATGTCAACACGTGTCACGGTGAAAAGGCCACAATAAGGCGACGTAATGGAGTGATATTTAGTGGAGTTTTCGTGAATTGCGTTTAATGACTTAATTTGTGTCAGTATTTTTTTTTTTTACACAAGGTTTGCAAATCGACCCGACTCTTTTGTTCCATGAGTAAGGAAGAGAGAGAGAGAGGGAGAGAGGGAGAGGGAGAGAGAGAGAGAGAGAGAGTGGGGGGAGAGAGAGAGAGAGGGGAGAGAGAGTGGGGTGGATGAAGAGGAAAAGGAGGAGAGGGGAAGCGGGATGCTGACAGATTCCTGATAGATGGCTAAAATGGCGAAAGCGTGTTGAGTCGTCCTGCAGGTCCGAACATGTACCCGGATGCTCACCTGTTAACTTCACCTTGTTTCCCGCACCTGCTGGATTATTCGCGCGTTTAAATGGCCTCCGCCAGGCAATGTCGCCTGGCTGCTTGCTTTTTGGGGATCCTCCTGAACGCTTTCGTGGGTAAGTGGCATCATTGTGTGGGATGTGGGACGGACGTCTGCATGGCTTCCTCCACGCTGCAAGCCGGGATAAGTGCAAGGTTGTTGTGGATGAATATGATTTATTGTCTTGCAATATGATGAAAGTTTTATCGGTGTGTGTGTGTGTGTGTGAGTTACGTGCAAGCGTGGACAAAGTTTATTTTGATGTGAACACTTTAAAGCAGGGGTGTCAAACTCATTTTAGATCAGGGGGCCACATGGAGAAAAATCTACTCCGGACTGGTAAAATCATGGCATGATAACTCAAAAATAAAGACAACTTCAGATTGTTTTCTTTGTTTAAAAATAGAACAAGCACATTCTGAAAATGCACAAATCATAATGTTTTTATTTTTATTTTTACATTTACATGTTGTGGTTATTAGTATTCTACCTTTATTTGTCCTTATTTATACTTTCTGAATAAATGATGTGATAATGTTCATTAGTCAACTCATTGGTGTTAATTTTCAATCTATCAAGATAAAAAAAATAATATACAAATCTAATTACAGGATGTTATTTATGTAGTTTGCACATATTTCCTCGACTGGTGCACTAACATCATCCATCCATCCATCCATCCATCCATCCATCCATCCATCCATCCATCCATCCACCCATCCATCTATCCATCTTCTTCCGCTCATCCGAGGTCGGGTCGCGGGCGCAGCAGCCTATGTAGCAGTGGTTCAATCAATCAATCAATGTTTATTTATATAGCCCTAAATCACAAGTGTCTCAAAGGGCTGCACAAGCCCCAACGACATCCTCGGTTCAGAGCCCACATAAGGGCAAGGAAAAACTCACAACCCAGTGGGACGTCGATGTGAATGACTATGAGAAACCTTGGAGAGGACCGCAGATGTGGGTGACCCCCCCTACCTCCTCTAGGGGAGACCGGATGCAATGGACGTCGAGTGGGTCTAGTGTAATATTGTGAAAGTCCAGTCCATAGTGGATCTAACATAATAGTGAGAGTCCAGTCCATAGTAGATCTAACATAATAGTGAGAGTCCAGTCCATACTGGATCTAACATAATAGTGAGAGTCCAGTCCATAGTGGGGCCAGCCTGAGACCATCCCGAGCGGAGACGGGTCAGCAGCGCAGAGATGTCCCCAACCGATGCACAGGCGAGCGGTCCACCCCGGGTCCCGACTCTGGACAGCCAGCACTTCATCCATGGCCACCGGACCTGTGCCACAAGGGAGAGGGGGGCAGAGGAAAAAAGAAAAGAAACGGCAGATCAACTGGTCTAAAAAGGGGGTCTATTTAAAGGCTATACAAATGAGTTTTAAGATGGGACTTAAATGCTTCTATGGTTCTTAACCTTGTTGGAGGTTCCGAACCCCACCAGTTTCATATGCGCATTCACCAAACCCTTCTTTCAAGACAAAGTTATATATTTTTTTTCCATCCATCCATCCATCTTCTTCAGCTTATCCGAGGTCGGGTCGCGGGGGCAGCAGCCTAAGCATGGAAGCCCAGACTTCCCTCCCCCCAGCCACTTCGTCCAGCTCCTCCCGGGGGATCACGAGGCGTTCCCAGGCCAGCCGGGAGAGATAGTCTTCCCAACGTGTCCTGGGTCTTCCCCGTGGCCTCCTACCGGTCGGACGTGCCCAAAACACCTCCCTAGGGAGGCGTTCGGGTGGCATCCTGACCAGATGCCCGAACCACCTCATCTGGCTCTTCTCGATACTGGTGCACAAAATGAACCGTGCATGACCATCACCTTGTTCGAGGAACAAAACCAACACAGTGCATGAACTCACAACAAATTACCCACCTGCAAATCAGTGTGACTTCTGCTGTTGCCATATCCATAATACGCCGACAGGGAGAAGTTTTTATTTACACGATGAGTCGGGTGTGTCTTGACCTCCGCGGCGGAGGCTCCGCCGAACTCCTGAGGCTGACTCACCGAACCCCTAGGGTTCGTTTGAACCCAGGTTAAGAACCACTGCTATGTAGCATAATCTACAAAGATACAAATAATTGCTATTGCGACATCTAGTGGACACATTTAGAACAGAAAAAAACTCATCCCGCGGGCCGGATCAAACCTGTTCGCGGGCCGGATCAGGCCCACGAACCTTACGTTTGACACCCCTGCTTTAAAGCATGCTCTCTTTGTGTGATTGTCTCAAACTGTTCCGATGTCATTTTTGGGCTTGATACAGCTAATTGTAGTGTAGATCTGATACCAAATAACTACAAGACCACTACTGCTCATTCTGATATTTCGTACATTTTTTTAATTTTGTGAATTTTGCCTTTCATTGGTTTATTCATTATAATCATATCGAGCGTTCTCTCTGGAAACTCAAAAGCATTTTAAATTGTGAAATCCATTTTTAAGCTACATTAAAGTGTCTTGCCTAAGGACACAACAACAGTGACTAGGATAACGGAAGCTGAATTCAAACCAGGACCTTATATATTTTTTTATTGTTCTATTAATCAATCCAACAAAATAATACACAATAATACCATAATAATACAATTCCAATTCCAAAACCAAACCCGGCCGAGCAACATTCTGAATATCAATCGACAGAGCAATTGAGAGGACACACAAACATGACACAAAACAAAAGTAGTCAAACAAAAATGAATAGTATCAACATCAGTATCAATATTAATAAGAATTCCAACATAGCAGTGATTAGAAATCACTCATTTACATTATCATCACAGCCATTTATACAAAATAAATACATTTAAAAACACTTGCATCGCATCTCATAAGCTTGACAACACATTGTGTCCAAGATTTTCCACAAGGATAAAATAAGTCATATTCTAGGTTCATTTAATAGGCAAAACACATTTAAATAATGGATCCCATATTCAAATATATGACTCATTATTATCTAAACTAAATGCATTTTTTTCTACTGATATCATCTCCATAGCTTGTGTAAACCAGTCAGTATGAGTTGGACTGTCAACATCTATCCATTTTTTTTAATATTACCCTTTTTGTTGTGATGCATATTGAAAGAAATGCATTTTTACTCTTTCTTCGAGTTTCTGACCAGACACTACCATTTGAGCCACACTGCCACATCCAATCCCAGTAAACACGCAAAGATTTTAGGCAAACAAAACATCAATAAACTTATTCAACAATTATATTAATTAACAATATATTTTAATTAGGGCTGTCAAGGGATTCATCGTTGATGTTAGATTAATCACACTTTACGACAGGGGTGTCCAACTCATTTTAGCTCAGGGGCCGCATGGAAGAAAATCTATTCCCACGTGGGTTGGGTGGGTAAAATCATGGCATGATAACTTAAAAATACAACTACGGCAACTTCAGATTGTTTTCTTTGTTTTACTTTGGCCCAAAATAGAACAAACACATTCTGAAAATGCACGTATCACAAATAATCCTCTTGACAAAACACTTTAAATTACTTGAAAAATCTGAGGAAAAATTTGGTGCAGTTTCAAAAACACCATGAAGAACACAATGAACTTAGACTTAATCTCAGTGTATCTACAAAACCATTAAACGCTATGTCACAGCCCATCTAGGTTTGAACAAAACATAAAATAAAGCATAAATAAAAACTATTTTATGTATCAACTACCTCATTTGTCATTTCCACATAATAATTATGTGCTAACTCAACAAACCATACAAACTGAGATAGAAATTCAAGAGGGTTGAGTTACTCCCTGCCTTCTAGGCATCACTGTGCATTGATAGAAAAATAAAAGCTATGCAATTGTGAAAAATGTCAACAAACCAAAAATAAAAAATAAAAAGACAGACAGTATTGCAGTAAAACACTGATCACTTTCCTAGAATTTGCACAGAAGACAATAATTTTCACAGAACTATATCGGTGTATCATGCAGCATTTTAAGTGGGGTTACCAATTTTTTATTTTACTCCTTTTTGGTTTACATTGGGTCGAGTGGGAGGAGTCGTTTTATCGCATACCTCTTGCTTGGCATACTGTTGTGCTCATAAGTTTACATACCCTGGGAGAATGTATGATTTATTGGCCATTCTTCAGAGAATATGAATGATAACACAAAAACCTTTCTTCCACTCATGCTTAATGGTTGTGTGAAGCTATTTATTGGCAAACAACTGTGTTTACTCTTTTTAAATCAAAATGACAAAAGAAAATACCCAAATGACCCTGATCAAAAGTTTACATACCCCAGTGACTTTGATCTGATAACATGCACAAAAGTTGACACAGACATGTTTGAATGGCTAATCAAGGTTCCAATCCTCACCTGTGACATGTTTCTTTGTAATTAGTGTGTGGGTATAAAAGGTCAGTGAAAATGGGCTGCATGGTCGAGTCGCCAGAAGAAAGCCATCACTCCAAATTACTTTGTTCCAGAAGTTTTGAGGCTTGTCTCTGTGCTGTTTGGCGTAATGTAAGCGGGATACTTTGTGACATTTGCGCAGAAATGGCTTTCTTCTGGCGACTCGACCATGCAGCACATTTTTCTTCAAGGGCCTCCTTATTGTGCATCTTGAAACAGCCACACCACAATTTTTCAGAGAGTCCTGTATTTCAACTGAAGTTATTTGTGGATTTTTCTTTGCATCTCAAACAATTTTCCTGGCAGATGTGGCTGAAATCTTTGCTGGTCTACCTGAATCCCTCATTTTCCACTTCTTAATCAGCGTTTTAACACTGCTGATTGGCATTCTCAATTCCTTGGATATCTTTTTATACCCCTTTCCTGTTTTATGCAGTTCGATTACCTTTTCTCGCAGATCCTTTGACAATTTTTTTGCCTTCCCCATGACTCAGAATCCAGAAACATCTGTGCAGCACTGGATGAAAGATGCAATGGTCTGTCAGAAGCCCAGAAACTCACTGACCTTTTATACACACACATGAATTACAAACAAACAGGTCACAGGTGAGGATTGGAACCTTGATTAGCCATTCAAACAGTTTGAATGGCGGGCCGGATTGAACCTGTTCACGGGCCTGATCTGGCCCACGGGCCGCATGTTTGACATCCCTGCTTTAGAATATGAATTAATCAGGGGCGGCGTGGCGAAGTTGGTAGGGTCGGAGAGTTGCTGGTTACTGGGGTTCAATCCCCACCTTCTTCTGTTGTGTTCTTGGGCAAGACACTTCACCCTTGCTCCTGATGGCTGCTGGTTAGCGCCTTGGATGGCAGCTCCCGCCATCAGTGTGTGAATGTGTGTGTGAATGGGTGAATGTGGAAATACTGTCAAAGCGCTTTGAGTACCTTGAAGGTAGAAAAGCGCTATACAAGTATAACCCATTTATCATTATTTATCATGACAAATCACAGCTTCTTACCGGCTTGCTTAATTTAAATTTACTTAAAAATAAACCTAATATTTGGACCCAAATTTAATTGTATTGTCAGAATGTCATCCGGGAACATTGTTTTAAAATGTTTTAATTAAAATACTGTATGTACTTTATTTTCTCAAAAACTTGGCGTGGCGTGGCTCGGTTGGTAGAGCGGCCGTGCCAGCAACTTGAGGGTTCCAGGCTCGATCCCCGCTTGTCACGGCCGTTGTGTCCTTGGGCAAGATACTTTACCCATCTGCTTCCAGTGCCACCAAAACTGGTTTAAAAGTTACTTAGGTGATGTGTTTCTCAATGTAAAGCGCTTTGAGTCACTAGAGAAAATCGCTATATAATTATGATTCACTTCACAAGAGTGCTCCAATCAGGGTTTATTTTTGGATGACATTTACCAGCAAGCACATCAGTCGCAGTCTCTGCACTTATCTTTACACTGATTTATGCATCAACCTTATCACTGCCTGTATAGAGGCTAAGGTAAAGGAGCATGTACAGCACAGGTGTCAAACTCAAGGCCCGTGGACTGGCCCGCCACATCATTCTATGTGGCCCGCGAAAGCCTGGAAAAAAGGGGTTTCAATAGA